>NC_041013.1:34665752-34965752 GCF_004193775.1 Glycine soja
TGGGACCAACTCTTGGCTAGCATGGAGGGGCGTCTGTTAATTGGTTCCCTCGCTAGAAGGAAGGAAGAATCAGGATTGTATCTTCATGCGAAGGATGTCCAAATGTTCCCTGGATGGGAACATGGGGTTGTATTAATTATAATCCCGTCCTCGCCATAAGACAGCTTGGCTACCCCATGAGAGGAGCGCCATTAGACGAAAGCCTCACGCCTCTCATTACACGGGGTTTCAGTGACCCCAATGCAAAGGTACTCCAAGGAGTTCGCAAGGCATGGGATGCGGCATGAAGAAAGGACAGAAAGCTTAGGGGAAGCAGTAATGGGATCATCGGTGGCTATCATAAGTGGCTGAGATCCGGACACAAGGATTGGATTGGCTCCCAAATCTAAAGACTGTGAGAGACAATGAGGTTAAAGCTTCGGAAGAAAGTGATGAGGTGCAAGCGCTAAAGGCAAAGCTTGAAAGAGCCCAGGTAGTCAAAGAGAAGTTCAAGTCCATAGCCATCAAAGTCTGAAGAGAGTATGATGAACTAAGGGACGTTAATATGGCCACCGATGAAGCCTTGGAAAGGAAACCAAGAAGGCCCGAAAGGAAGAACACGACCAAAACAAGTTTTGAGGGGCTTTATAGGGCAGCAATAGTGAGCTCAAACTCTGAAGAGGTGAAAGGAATCATCATGGGTCAAAGGCATGATCTGGAAGGACGAGCTAAAGGCTTGCCTTAGGTCGAAAGAAAATTGTCCCAACAGTTAAAGTGAGACTGAAGGGAATATGTGGGCCATCATCGATGAGTGCAAAGAGAAGCTAAATCTAGCGGCGACTCACGAGCAAAGGCTAGAAGATGAGTACGCCAAGATATCAGCAAAAAGGGAAGCAAGGGAAAGGGTAATTGATTCATTGCACCAAGAGGCAACAATGTGGACGGACCGATTTGCTCTTACTTTGAACAGGAGTCAAGAACTTCCCCGATTGCTAGCCAAGGCCAAAGCAATGGCGGACACCTACTCCGCCCCCAAGGAGATCCACGGACTTCTCAGCTATTGTCAGTATATGATAGACTTAATGGATCATATGATTAGAAACCGCTAGGAAGTTTGTATTGTCGCTCAGATCTTGACTAGTTATAACTTTTTGAAAAAAAATGAGTTTATCCCACGTTTTTACTCCAAAAATCAGTGCGAATCAAGTCACTCCCGCATATTATCTCTAGCATGCATTGTATGTTGGTCTCGTCCTTTGTCACGGGAAGCCGGAAGGTCCATATCACCTTCTTGATTGTACACATGGGGCACTGCGCCCCCAAATGCGCAAGTAAGAAGAGATAATTTTCCAGACTCTCGTGTCCGTAAAATGCGTTCATATCATGCATCACATAAGCATCTCTTCATAATGAACATATCGTTCCTGCATTTGTCCGTTATCATATTCCAGCCTCACATTTTGCATGAGTATTGGCATCATCATATGCATTCAACAAACTTTTGATCTGCAAAATTGCATACCATTTGTTTTCATGTTTGCTCATCCTTGCGTTTTCCTCTACAAAACAAAAACAAAAAAAAGGAAGCGTAAAACTTCACGCTACATCTTAGTTGCATGTGTTAGGCACCATGAGCCAACCATGTTGGGATCATAAACCCATTTCTAAAAAAAAACACACAACACAAAAACAAATAATTGAACATGGTACCTAATGCATGGTTAACTAAGAAAAGATGTTTCTTCGGGCATCTCAATTTGATAATTACATTCTCCATGCATAGTATGCGTAATCCCGAGTCTTTCATCCCTATGAAATGTTGTTGAAGTATTGGCGATCAAAATTGCCATTCCCTGGGTTATGGGGTTGAACCAAGCTCATGTTTTTTCGAAAAAAGTTCACCAAGTCAAGTTGAAGTATGGAAGTAACTATCTTGCAAAAATTGGGGCAAAAGACGAATCGAGTCACTACTTCGTCTACTGCTAAACATATTTAGGATTGTTGATGTCCTTGTTACTTCCAGTTTCACCTTGACAAAGATGTCATGGACCATGTTGAAAATCTAAATTGATTCTACCCCATTCCTGCGTAAAAACTCGCAATACTTCAACTGTACATCATTCGCATGCATCCATGCTTTTCATCGGTTGCATTGCTCATTGCATTCTTTCCTTGAAAAATAAAATAAAAAAAATAAAATGAACTTAATCATTGTTATCAAAAAGAAAAAGACACGCTTTACGGCGCCCTTGCTGAACTCGTGCTAGAGCTAGAGTAATGGTGAAGTAGAGGAGATACAAGAGAAGATGAAGGCCGACATGGAGGCCATTAAAGAGAAATGGCCACAATGATGGAGGCCATGATGAGCGTGAAGAAGATAATGGAAGCCAATGCGGTTACAATTGCCGTTACCAGCGTTGTTGCTAAGGTGAACCCGACGTCCCCATCCGGCATCAACCGAATGAATCATCCAACCTCAGATATGGTAGGCAAAGATTTGGGAGAAGTACGGGCGGCCCCATGATGTGCAAATTCAAAACGAGCATGCCTTCCCGCCATATGGTTTGCCTCTCAACTATACGCCACCCAATGTGGCGTACACTCCCAATAAGAATGTCAAAACTCCACTCCTATACCCATTGAGAGCTAGCAACCCCAAACTGATCATGCACATGTCTCTTAAACCGTGGAAGAGACACATTGAAATTCCCACAACAATCTAGCCGACTTCGAGCCTTGGCTCGGATATGCCACTGAAGGGCAAGCAGTTGGTGGTATACCCCTTGAAAACACTCCGGAAGGCCCTCAGTATCACCCCCAGCTACACCTCTTGCATTCCACAATAAGTAAAAACCCTCGTGCTATGGCAAAAATGGAAAAAGTTAGATCATTTAGAGGAAAGGCTCAGGGCCATTGAAGGAGGTGAAGATTATGTCTTTGCTAACCTAAAAGAGTTGTTCCTAGAACCCAATATCATCACCCCTCCCAAGTTCAAGGCGCTGACTTTGACAAGTACAAGGGGACTACTTGTCCCAAGAACCATCTAAAGATGTATTGTCAGAAGATGGGGAATACGCAAAAAATGAGGAATTGCTGATACATTCCTTCCAAGAAAGTCTTACTGGGGTAGCTGTTACGTGGTACACTAACTGGAACCTTCCCGAGTACATTCTTGGAAGGACCTAATGGTTGCCTTTGTTAGGCAGTATTAATACAATTTGATATGGTTCTGGATAGGATGCAACTACAGAACATTTGCAAAAAGGGGGACGGATCTTTCAAAGACACGCCCAAAAGGTGGAGGGACTGGCGGCCAAGTGGTACCCCAATGATGGAAAGGGAGACGATGATCGTGATGGTAGACACATTATCGATACTCTACTATGGAAAGATGAGTGGGCTACGGCCCTCAAAGCTTTGCGGATTTGGTCTTCGCCAGTGAAAGGATCGAAGTGGATCTGAAAAGAGGCAAATTTAATCAATCCTGCTGACGAATGAGAAAACTGGGGCAATAAAGAGGGTGAGGATGAGGATCTCTCTCCTACATGATCTGTCATACTCACATTTGAGTCACGCTGACGGGCGGAAATACCCGAGTTGTTATCCGTATAAACATTCTTTTTTGCTGCCTGTAAGACGAAAAGCCTGATAGCACGCAGAGACTAGCGTTGTCTTTTGCGCCCTTCGTCAATCGCGGCCGACAAGCCGTTGACACCGGAGATTTACGTCATTTTCCGCGCTCACAAGATCTGTCATACTCACATTTGAGTCACGCTGACGGGCGGAAATACCCGAGTTGTTATCCGTATAAACATTCTTTTTTGCTGCCTGTAAGACGAAAAGCCTGATAGCACGCAGAGACTAACGTCGTCTTTTGCGCCTTCGTCAATCGCGGCCGACAAGCCCGTTGACACGCGAAGATTTACGTCATGTTCCGCACTCACAAGATCTGTCATACTCACATTTGAGTCACGCTGACGGGCGGAAATACCCGAGTTGTTATCCGTATAAACATTCTTTTTTGCTGCCTGTAAGACGAAAAGCCTGATAGCACGCAGAGACTAGCGTTGTCTTTTGCGCCCTTCGTCAATCGCGGCCGACAAGCCCGTTGACACGCGGAGATTTACGTCATTTTCCGCGCTCACAAGATCTGTCATACTCACATTTGAGTCACGCTGACGGGGGGAAATATCCGAGTGGCTATCTGTATAAACATTCTTTTTTGCGGTCTATAAGACGAAAAGCCTGATAGCACGCAGAGACTAACGTCGTCTTTTGCGCCCTTCGTCAATCGCGGCCGACAAGCCTGTTGACAAGCGGAGATTTACGTCATGTTCCGCACTCACAAGATCTGTCATACTCACATTTGAGTCACGCTGACGGGCGGAAATACCCGAGTGGTTATCCATATAAACATTCTTTTTTGCTGTCTGTAAGACGAAAAGCCTGATAGCACGCAGAGACTAACGTCGTCTTCTGCGCCCTTCTTCAATGGCGGCCGAAAAGCCCGTTGACACGCGGAGATTTACGTCATCTTCCGCGCTAACAAGATCTGCCATACTGACATTTGAGTCACGTTGACGGGCGGAAATACCTGAGTGGTTATCCGTATAAACATTCTTTTTTGCTGTCTGTAAGATGAAAAGCTTGATAGCACGCAGAGACTAACGTCGTCTTCTGCGCCCTTCGTCAATGGCGGCCGAAAAGCCCGTTGACACGCGGAGATTTACGTCATCTTCCGCGCTAACAAGATCTGCCATACTGACATTTGAGTCACGTTGACGGGCGGAAATACGCGAGTGGTTATCCGTATAAACATTCTTTTTTGCTGTCTGTAAGACGAAAAGCCTGATAGAACGCAGAGACTAACGTCGTCTTCTGTGCCCTTCGTCAATCGCGGCCGACAAGCCTGTTGACACGCGGAGATTTACGTCATGTTCCGCACTCACAAGATCTGTCATACTCACATTTGAGTCACGCTGACGGGCGGAAATACCCGAGTTGTTATCCGTATAAACATTCTTTTTTGCTGCCTGTAAGACGAAAAGCCTGATAGCACGCAGAGACAAGCGTTGTCTTTTGCGCCCTTCGTCAATCGCGGCCGACAAGCCCGTTGACACGCGGAGATTTACGTCATCTTCCGTGCTCACAAGATCTGTCATACTCGCATTTGAGTCACGCTGATGGGCGGAAATACCCGAGTGGTTATCCGTATAAACATTCTTTTTTGCTGTCTGTAAGATGAAAAGCCTGATAGCACGCAGAGACTAACGTCGTCTTTTGCGCCCTTCGTCAATCGCGGCCGACAAGCCCGTTGACACGCGGAGATTTATGTCATCTTCCGCGCTCACATGATCTGTCATACTGACATTTGAGTCACGCTGATAGGCGGAAATAACGGAGTGGTTATCGGTATACACATTCTTTTTTGCTGTCTGTAAGACGAAAAGCCTGATAGCACGCAAAGACTAACGTCGTCTTCTGCGCCCTACGTAAATCGCGGCCGAAATGCCCGTTGACACGCGGATATTTACGTCATCTTCCGCGCTAACAAGATCTGCCATACTGACATTTGAGTCACACTGACGGGCGGAAATACGCGAGTGGTTATCCGTATAAACATTCTTTTTAGCTATCCGTAAGATTAAAAGCCTGATAGCACGCAGAGACTAACGTCGTCTTCTGCGCCCTTCATCAATCGCGGCCGACAAGCCTGTTGACACGCGGAGATTTACGTCATCTTCCGCGCTCACAAGATCTGTCATACTGACATTTGAGTCACGCTGACGGACGGAAATACCCGAGTGGTCATCCGTATAAACCTTCTTTTTTACTCTCTCTAAGACGAAAAGCCTGATAGCACGCAGAGACTAAAGTCGTCTTCTGCGCCCTTCATCAATCGCGTCCGACAAGCCTGTTGACACGCGTAGATTTACGTCATCTTCCGCGCTCACAAGATCTGTCATACTGACATTTGAGTCACGCTGATGGGCGGAAATACCCGAGTGGTCATCCGTATAAACATTCTTTTTTACTCTCTCTAAGACGAAAAGCCTGATAGCACGCAGAGACTAAAGTCGTCTTCTGCGCCCTTCATCAATCGCGGCCGACAAGCCTGTTGACACGCGGAGATTTACGTCATCTTCCGTGCTCATAAGATCTGTCATTCTGACATTTGAGTCACGCTGACGGGCGGAAATACCCGAGTTGTTATCCGTATAAACATTCTTTTTTGCTGCCTGTAAGACGAAAAGCCTGATAGCACGCAGAGACTAGCGTTGTCTTTTGCGCCCTTCGTCAATCGCGGCCAACAAGCCCGTTGACACGCGGAGATTTACGTCATCTTCCGCGCTCACAAGATCTGTCATACTCACATTTGAGTCACGCTGATGGGCGGAAATACCCGAGTGGTTATCCGTATAAACATTCTTTTTTGCTGTCTGTAAGATGAAAAGCCTGATAGCACGCAGAGACTAACGTCGTCTTTTGCGCCCTTCGTCAATCGCGGCCGACAAGCCCGTTGACACGCGGAGATTTATGTCATCTTCCGCGCTCACATGATCTGTCATACTGACATTTGAGTCACGCTGATAGGCGGAAATAACGGAGTGGTTATCGGTATACACATTCTTTTTTGCTGTCTGTAAGACGAAAAGCCTGATAGCACGCAAAGACTAACGTCGTCTTCTGCGCCCTACGTCAATCGCGGCCGAAATGCCCGTTGACACGCGGATATTTACGTCATCTTCCGCGCTAACAAGATCTGTCATACTGACATTTGAGTCACGCTGACGGGCGGAAATACGCGACTGGTTATCCGTATAACCATTCTTTTTTGCTGTCTGTAAGACGAAAAGCCTGATAGCACGCAGAGACTAACGTCGTCGTTTGCGCCCTTCGTCAACAGCGGTCGACAAGACCGTTGACACGCGAAGATTTACGTCATCTTTCGCGCTCAAAAGATCTATCATACTCACATTTGAGTCACGCTGACGAGCGGAAATATCTGAGTGGTTATCTGTATAAACATTCTTTTTTGCGGTCTGTAAAACGAAAAGCCTGATAGAATGCAGAGACTAACGTCCTCTTTTGCGCCCTTCGTCAATCGCGGCCGACAAGCCTGTTGACACCCAGAGATTTACGTCATCCTCCGCGCTCACAAGATCTATCATACTGACATTTGAGTCACGCTGACGGGCGGAAATACCCGAGTGTTTATCCATATAAACATTCTTTTTTGCTGTCTGTAAGACGAAAAGCCTGATAGCACGCAGAGACTAACGTTGTCTTCCGCGCCCTTCATCAATCGCGGCCGAAAAGCCCGTTGACACACGGAGATTTACGTCATCTTCCGCGCTAACAAGATCTGCCATACTGACATTCGAGTCACGCTGACGGGCGGAAATACGCGAGTGGTTATCCGTATAAACATTCTTTTTAGCTGTCTGTAAGACGAAAAGCCTGATAGCACGCAGAGACAAACGTCGTCTTCTGCGCCCTTCGTCAATCGCGGCCGACAAGCCCGTTGACAACCAGAGATTTACGTCATCTTCCGCGCTCCCAAGATCTGTCATATTGACATTTGAGTCACGCTGACGGGCGGAAATACCCGAGTGGTTATCGGTAAAAACATTCTTTTTTGGTCTCTGTAAGATGAAAAGCCTGATAGCACGCAGAGACTAACGTCGTCTTCTGCGCCCTTCGTCGATCGCAGCCGACAAGCCTGTTGACACGCGGAGATTTACGTCATCTTTCGCGCTCACAAGATCTGTCAAATTGACATTTGAGTCACGCTGACGGGCGGAAATACGCGACTGGTTATCCGTATAAACATTCTTTTTTGTTGTCTGTAAGACGAAAAGCTTGATAGCACGCAGAGACTAACGTCGTCTTCTGCGCCCTTCGTCAATCGCGGTCGACAAGCCCGTTGACACGTGAAGATTTACGTCATCTTCCGCGCTCACAAGATCTGTCATACTCACATTTGAGTCACACTGACGGACGGAAATACCCGAGTGGTTATCCGTATAAACATTCTTTTTTACTCTCTGTAAGACGAAAAGCCTAATAGCACGCAGAGACTAACGTTCTCTTTTGCGCCCTTCGTCAATCGCGGCCGACAAACCCGTTGACACGCGGAGATTTACGTCATCTTCCGCGCTCACAAGATCTGTCATACTGACATTTGAGTCATGCTGATCTGCGGAAATACCCGAGTGGTTATCCGTATAAACATTCTTTTTTGCTGTCTGTAAGATGAAAAGCCTGATTGCACGCAGAGACTAACGTTCTCTTTTGCGCCCTTCGTCAATCGCGGCCGACAAGCCCGTTGACACGCGGAGATTTACGTCATCGTCCGCGCTCACAAGGTCTGTCATACTGACATTTGAGTCACGCTGACGAGTGGAAATACCCGAGTGGTTATCGGTAAAAACATTCTTTTTTGCTCTCTGTAAGACGAAAAGCCTGATAGCACGCAGAGACTAACGTCGTCTTCTGCGCCCTTCGTCAATCGCGGCCGACAAGCCCGTTGACAACCAGAGATTTACGTCATCTTCCGCGCTAACAAGATCTACCATACTGACATTCGAGTCACGCTGACAGGCGGAAATACGCGAGTGGTTATCCGTATAAACATTCTTTTTAGCTGTCTGTAAGACGAAAAGCCTGATAGCACGCAGAGACTAACGTCGTCTTCTGCGCCGTTCGTCAATCGCGGCCGACAAGCCCGTTGACAACCAGAGATTTACGTCATCTTCCGCGCTCACAAGGTCGGTCATACTGACATTTGAGTCACGCTGACGAGTGGAAATACCCGAGTGGTTATCGGTAAAAACATTCTTTTTTGCTCTCTGTAAGACGAAAAGCCTGATAGCATGCAGAGACTAACGTCGTCTTTTGCTCCCTTCGTCAATCGCGGCCGAAAAGCCCGTTGACACGCGGAGATTTACGTCATCTTCCGCGCTAACAAGATCTACCATACTGACATTCGAGTCACGCTGACAGGCGGAAATACGCGAGTGGTTATCCGTATAAACATTCTTTTTAGCTGTCTGTAAGACGAAAAGCCTGATAGCACGCTGAGACTAACGTCGTCTTCCGCGCCCTTCGTCAATCGCGGCCGACAAACCCGTTGACACCTAGAGATTTACGTCATCCTCCGCGCTCACAAGATCTGTCATACTGACATTTGAGTCACGCTGACGGGCGGAAATACCCGAGTGGTTATCCATATAAACATTCTTTTTTGCTGCCTGTAAGACGAAAAGCCTGATAGCACGCAGAGACTACCGTCGTCTTTTGCTCCCTTCGTCAATCGCGGCCGAAAAGCCCGTTGACACGCGGAGATTTACGTCATCTTCCGCGCTAACAAGATCTGCCATACTGACATTCGAGTCACGCTGACAGGCGGAAATACGCGAGTGGTTATCCGTATAAACATTCTTTTTAGCTGTCTGTAAGACGAAAAGCCTGATAGCACGCAGAGACTAACGTCGTCTTCTGCGCCCTTCGTCAATCGCGGCCGACAAGCCCGTTGACAACCAGAGATTTACGTCATCTTCCGCGCTCACAAGGTCGGTCATACTGACATTTGAGTCACGCTGACGAGTGGAAATACCCGAGTGGTTATCGGTAAAAACATTCTTTTTTGCTCTCTGTAAGACGAAAAGCCTGATAGCACGCAGAGACTAACGTCGTCTTCTGCGCCCTTCGTCAATCGCGGCCGACAAGCCCGTTGACAACCAGAGATTTACGTCATCTTTCGAGCTCACAAGATCTGTCATATTGACATTTGAGTCACGCTGACGGGCGGAAATACCCGAGTGGTTATCCATATAAACATTCTTTTTTGCGGTCTGTAAGACGAAAAGCCTGATAGCACGCAGAGACTAACGTCGTCTTTTGCGCCCTTCGTCAATCGCGGCCGAAAAGCCCGTTGACACGCGGAGATTTACGTCATCTTCCGCGCTAACAAGATCTGCCATACTGACATTCGAGTCACGCTGACAGGCGGAAATACGCGAGTGGTTATCCGTATAAACATTCTTTTTAGCTGTCTGTAAGACGAAAAGCCTGATAGCACGCAGAGACTAACGTCGTCTTCTGCGCCCTTCGTCAATCGCGGCCGACAAGCCCGTTGACAACCAGAGATTTACGTCATCTTCCGCGCTCACAAGATCTGTCATACTGACATTTGAGTCACGCTGACGGGCGGAAATACCCGAGTGGTTATCGGTAAAAACATTCTTTTTTGCTCTCTGTAAGACGAAAAGCCTGATAGCACGCAGAGACTAACGTCGTCTTCTGCGCCATTCGCCGATCGCAGCCGACAAGCCCGTCGACACGCGGAGATTTACGTCATCTTTCGCGCTCACAAGATATGTCGTATTGACATTTGAGTCACGCTGACGGGCGGAAATACGCGACTGGTTATCCGTATAAACATTCTTTTTTGTTGTCTGTAAGACGAAAAGCCTGATAGCACGCAGAGACTAACGTTCTCTTTTGCGCCCTTCGTCAATCGCGGCCGACAAGCCCGTTAACACGCGGAGATTTACGTCATCTTCCGCGCTCACAAGATCTGTCAGACTGACATTTGAGTCATGCTGACGGGCGGAAATACCCGAGTGGTTATCCGTATAAACATTCTTTTTTGCTGTCTGTAAGATGAAAAGCCTGATTGCACACAGAGACTAACGTTCTCTTTTGCGCCCTTCGTCAATCGCGGCCGACAAGCCCGTTGACACGCGGAGATTTACGTCATCTTCCGCGCTCACAAGATCTGTCATACTGACATTTGAGTCACGCTGACAGGCGGAAATACCCGAGTGGTTATCCGTATAAACATTCCTTTTAGCTGTCTGTAAGACGAAAAGCCTGATAGCACGCAGAGACTAACGTCGTCTTCTGCGCCCTTCGTCAATCGCGGCCGACAAGCCCGTTGACAACCAGAGATTTACGTCATCTTCCGCGCTCACAAGGTCTGTCATACGGACATTTGAGTCACGCTGACGAGTGGAAATACCCGAGTGGTTATCGGTAAAAACATTCTTTTTTGCTCTCTGTAAGACGAAAAGCCTGATAGCATGCAGAGACTAACGTCGTCTTCTGCGCCCTTCGTCAATCGCGGCCGACAAGCCCGTTGACAACCAGAGATTTACGTCATCTTTCGCGCTCACAAGATCTGTCATATTGACATTTGAGTCACGCTGACGGACGGAAATACCCGAGTGGTTATCCATATAAACATTCTTTTTTACTCTCTGTAAGACGAAAAGCCTGATAGCACGCAGAGACTAACGTCGTCTTCTGCGCCCTTCGTCAATCGCGGCCGAAAAGCCCGTTGACACGCAAGGATTTACGTCATCTTCCGCGCTAACAAGATCTGCCATACTGACATTTGAGTCACGCTGACGGGCGGAAATACGCGAGTGGTTATCGTATAAACATTCTTTTTGCGGTTTGTAAGACGAAAAGCCTGATAGCACGCAGAGACTAACGTCGTCTTTTGCGCCCTTCGTCAATCGTGGCCGACAAGCCCGTTTGCACGCGGAGATTTATGTCATCTTCCGCGCTCACAAGATCTGTCATACTCACATTTGAGTCACGTTGACGATCGGAAATACCCGAGTGGTTATCCGTATAAACATTCTTTTTTGCTGTCTGTAAGACGAAAAGCCAGATAGCACGCAGAGACTAACGTCGTCTTCTACGCCCATCGTCAATCACGGCCGACAAGCCCGTTGACACGCGGAGATTTACGTCATCTTCCGCGCTTACAAGATCTGTCATACTCACATTTGAGTCACGCTGACCGGCGGAAATACCCGAGTGGTTATCCATATAAACATTCTTTTTTGCTGTCTGTAAGACGAAAAGCCAGATAGCACGCAGAGACTAACGTCGTCTTCTACGCCCATCGTCAATCGCGGCCGACAAGCCTATCGACACGCGGAGAATTACGTCATCTTCCGCGCTCACAAGATCTGTCATACTGACATTTGAGTCACGCTGACAGGCGGATATACCCGAGTGGTTATCCGTATAAACGTTCTTTTTTGCTGTCTGTCAGACGAAAAGCCTGATAGCACGCAGAGACTAACGTCGTCTTCTGCGCCCTTCGTCAATCGCGGCCGACAAGCCCGTTGACACGCAGAGATTTACATCATCTTCCGTGCTCACAAGATCCGTCATACTGACATTTGAGTCACGCTGACAGGCGGAAATACCCGAGTGGTTATCCGTATAAACGTTCTCTTTTGCTGTCTGTAAGACGAAAAGCCTGATAGCACGCGGAGACAAACGTCGTTTTCTGCGCCCTTCGTCAATCGCGGCCGACAAGCCCGTTGGCACCTGGAGATTTACGTCATCTTCCGCGCTCACAAGATCTGTCATACTCACATTTGAGTCACGCTGACGGGCGGAATTACGAGTGGTTATCCGTATAAACATTCGTTTTTGCGGTCTGTAAGACAAAAAGCCTGATAGCACGCGGAGACAAACGTCGTCTTCTGCGCCCTTCGTCAATCGCGGCCGACAAGCCCGTTGACACGCGGAGATTTACGTCATCTTCCGCGCTCACAAGATCTGTCATACTCACATTTGAGTCACGCTGTTCGGCGGAAATACCCGAGTGGTTATTCGTACAAACATTCTTTTTTGATGTCTGTAAGACGAAAAGCCTGATAGCACGCAGAGACTAACGTCATCTTCTGCGCCCTTCGTCAATCGCGGCCGAGAAGCCCGTTGACACGCGGAGAATTACGTCATCTTCCGCGCTCACAAGATCTGTCATACTGACATTTGAGTCATGCTGACGGGCGGAAATACCCGAGTGGTTATCCGTATAAACATTCTTTTTTGCTGTCTGTAAGACAAAAAGCCTGATAGCACGCGGAGACAAACGTCGTCTTCTGCGCCCTTCGTCAATCGCGGCTGACAAGCCCATTGACACGCGGAGAATTACGTCATCTTCCGCGCTCACAAGATCTGTCATACTGACATTTGAGTCATGCTGACGGGCGGAAATACCCGAGTGGTTATCCGTATAAACATTCTTTTTTGCTGTCTGTATGACAAAAAGCCTGATAGCACGCGGAGACAAACGTCGTCTTCTGCGCCCTTCGTCAACCGCGGCTGAGAAGCCCGTTGACACGCAGAAATTTACGTCATCTTCCGCGCTCACAAGATCTGTCATACTCACATTTGAGTCACGCTGACGGGCGGAAATACCCGAGTCGTTATCCGTACAAATATTATTTTTTGATGTTTGTAAGACGAAAAGCCTGATAGCACGCAGAGACTAACGTCGTCTTCTACGCCCATCGTCAATCACGGCCGACAAGCCCGTTGACACGCGGAGATTTACGTCATCTTCCGCGCTTACAAGATCTGTCATACTCACATTTGAGTCACGCTGACCGGCGGAAATACCCGAGTGGTTATCCGTACAAACATTCTTTTTTGATGTCTGTAAGACGAAAAGCCTGATAGCACGCAGAGACTAACGTCATCTTCTGCGCCCTTCGTCAATCGCGGCCGACAAGCCCGTTGACACGCAGAGAATTACGTCATCTTCCGCACTCACAAGATCTGTCATACTGACATTTGAGTCATGCTGACGGGCGGAAATACCCGAGTGGTTATCCGTATAAACATTCTTTTTTGCTGTCTGTAAGACAAAAAGCCTGATAGCACGCGGAGACAAACGTCGTCTTCTGCGCCCTTCGTCAATCGCGGCTGACAAGCCCGTTGACACGCGGAGAATTACGTCATCTTCCGCGCTCACAAGATCTGTCATACTGACATTTGAGTCATGCTGACGGGCGGAAATACCCGAGTGGTTATCCGTATAAACATTCTTTTTTGCTGTCTGTATGACAAAAAGCCTGATAGCACGCGGAGACAAACGTCGTCTTCTGCGCCCTTCGTCAACCGCGGCCGACAAGCCCATTGACACGCGGAAATTTACGTCATCTTCCGCGCTCACAAGATCTGTCATACTCACATTTGAGTCACGCTGACGGGCGGAAATACCTGAGTCGTTATCCGTACAAATATTATTTTTTGATGTTTGTAAGACGAAAACCCGAGTGGTTATCCGTATAAACATTCTTTTTTGCTGTCTGTAAGACAAAAAGCCTGATAGCACGCGGAGACAAACGTCGTCTTCTGCGCCCTTCGTCAATCGCGGCTGACAAGCCCGTTGACACGCGGAGAATTACGTCATCTTCCGCGCTCACAAGATCTGTCATACTGACATTTGAGTCATGCTGACGGGCGGAAATACCCGAGTGGTTATCCGTATAAACATTCGTTTTTGCTGTCTGTAAGACAAAAAGCCTGATAGCACGCGGAGAAAAACGTCGTCTTCTGCGCCCTTCGTCAATCGCGGCCGACAAGCCCGTTGACAGGCGGAGATTTACGTCATCTTCCGCGCTCACAAGATCTGTCATACTGACATTTGAGTCATGCTGACAGGCGGAAACACCCGAGTGGTTATCCGTATAAACATTCTTTTTTCTGTCTGTAAGACAAAAAGCCTGATAGCACGCGGAGACAAACGTCGTCTTCTGCGCCCTTCGTCAATCGCGGCCGACAAGCCCGTTGACACCTGGAGATTTACGTCATCTTTCGCGCTCACAAGATCTGTCATACTCACATTTGAGTCACGCTGACGGGTGGAAATACGAGTGGTTATCCGTATAAACATTAGTTTTTGCTGTTTGTAAGACAAAAAGCCTGATCGCACGCGGAGACAAACGTCGTCTTCTGCGCCCTTCGTCAATCGCGGCCGACAAGCCCGTTGACACCTGGAGATTTACGTCATCTTCCGCGCTCACAAGATCTGTCATACTCACATTTGAGTCACGCTGACGGGCGGAAATACGAGTGGTTATCCGTATAAACATTAGTTTTTGCTGTTTGTAAGACAAAAAGCCTGATAGCACGCGGAGACAAACGTCGTCTTCTGCGCCCTTCGTCAATCGCGGCCGACAAGCCCGTTGACACGCGGAGATTTACGTCATTTTCCGCGCTCACAAGATCTGTCATACTGACATTTGAGTCATGCTGACGGGCGGAAATACCCGAGTGGTTATCCGTATAAACATTCCATTTTGCTGTCTGTAAGACAAAAAGCCTGATAGCACGCGGAGACAAACGTCGTCTTCTGCGCCCTTCGTCAATCGCGGCCGACAAGCCCGTTGACACGCGGAGATTTACGTCATCTTCCGCGCTCACAAGATCTGTCATACTGACATTTGAGTCATGCTGACGGGCGGAAATACCCGAGTGGTTATCCGTATAAACATTCTTTTTTGCTGTCTGTAAGACAAAAAGCCTGATAGCACGCGGAGACTAACGTCGTTTTCTGCGCCCTTCGTCCATCGTGGCCAACAAGCCCGTTGACCCGCGGAGATTTACGTCATCTTCCGCACTCACAAGATCTGTCATACTGACATTTGAATCACGCTGACGGGCGGAAATACCCGAGTGGTTATCCGTATAAACATTCTTTTTTGCTGTTTGTAAGACGAAAAGCCTCATAGCACGCCGAGAATAACGTCCTCTTCTGCGCCCTTCGTCAATCGCGGCCGACAAGCCCGCTGACACGTGGAGATTTACGTCATCTTCCGCCCTCACAAGATCTGTCATACTCACATTTGAGTCACGCTTACGGGCGGAAATACGAGTGGTTATCCGTATAAACATTCGTTTTTGCTGTCTGTAAGACGAAAAGCCTGATAGCACACAGAGACTAGCGTCGTCTTCTGCGCCCTTCGTCAATCGCGGCCGACAAGGCCGTTGACACGCGGAGATTTACTTCATCTTCCGCGCTCACAAGATCTGTCATACTCACATTTGAGTCACGCTGACGGGCGCAAATACCCGACTGGTTATCCGAACAAATATTCTTTTTTGATGTCTGTAAGACGAAAAGCCTGATAGCACCCAGAGACTAACGTCGTCTTCTGCGCCGTTCGTCAATCGCGACCGACAAGCCCGTTGACACGCGGAGATTTACGTCATCTTCGGCACACACAAGATCTGTCATACTGACATTTGAGTCACGCTGACGAGGGGAAATACCCGAGTGGTTATCCGTATAAACATTCTTTTTTGCTGTCTGTTTGACGAAAAGCCTGATAGCACGCAGAGACTAACGTCGTCTTCTGCGCCCTTCGTCAATCGCGGCCGACAAGCCCGCTGACACGTGGAGATTTACGTCATCTTCCGCCCTCACAAGATCTGTCATACTCACATTTGAGTCACGCTTACGGGCGGAAATACGAGTGGTTATCCGTATAAACATTCGTTTTTGCTGTCTGTAAGACGAAAAGCCTGATTGCACACAGAGACTAGCGTCGTCTTCTGCGCCCTTCGTGAATCGCGGCCGACAAGGCCGTTGACACGCGGAGATTTACTTCATCTTCCGCGCTCACAAGATCTGTCATACTCACATTTCAGTCACGCTGACGAGCGCAAATACCCGACTGGTTATCCGAACAAATATTCTTTTTTGATGTCTGTAAGACGAAAAGCCTGATAGCACCCAGAGACTAACGTCGTCTTCTGCGCCGTTCGTCAATCGCGGCCGACAAGCCCGTTGACACACGGAGATTTACGTCATCTTCCGCACACACAAGATATGTCATACTGACATTTGAGTCACGCTGACGGGGGGAAATACCCGAGTGGTTATCCGTATAAACATTCTTTTTTGCTGTCTGTAAGACGAAAAGCCTGATAGCACGCAGAGACTAACGTCGTCTTCTACGCCCTTCGTCAATCGCGGCCGACAAGCCCGTTGACACGCGGAGATTTACGTCATCTTCCACGATTACAAGATCTGTCATACTGACATTTGAGTCACGTTGACGGGCGGAAATACCCGAGTGGTTATCCGTATACACATTCTTTTTTGCTGTTTGTAAGACGAAAAGCCTGATAGCACGCCGAGACTAACGTCCTCTTCTGCGCCCTTCGTCAATCGCGGCCGACAAGCCCGCTGACACGTGGAGATTTACGTCATCTTCCGCGCTCACAAGATCTGTCATACTAACATTTGAGTCTCGCTGACGGGCGAAAATACCCGAGTGGTTATCCGTATAAACATTCTTTTCTGCTGTCTGTAAGACAAAAAGCCTGATAGCACGCGGAGACTAACGTCGTCTTCTGCACCCTTCGTGAATCGCGACCGACAAGCCCGTTGAAACGCCGAGATTTACGTCATCTTCCGCTCTCACAGGATCTGTCATACTGACATTTGAGTCACGCTGACGGGCGGAAACACCCGAGTGGTTATCCGTATAAACATTCTTTTTTGCTATCTGTAAGACGAAAAGCCTGATAGCACGCAGAGACTAACGTCGTCTTCTGCGCCGTTCGTCAATCGGGACCGACAAGCCCGTTGACTCGGGGAGATTTATGTCATCTTCCGCGCTCACAAGATCTGTCATACTGACATTTGAGTCACGCTGACGGGCGGAAATACCCGAGTGGCTATCCATATAAACATTCTTTTTTGTTGTCTGTAAGACGAAAAGCCTGATAGCACGCAGAGACTAACGTCGTCTTCTGCGCCCTTCGTCAATCGCGGCCGACAAGCCCGTTGACACGCGGAGATTTATGTCATCTTCCGTGCTCACAAGATCTGTCATACTCACATTTGAGTCACGCTGATGGGCGGAAATACCCGAGTGGTTATCCGTATAAACATTCTTTTGTGCTGTCTGTAAGACGAAAAGCCTGAAAGCACGGAGAGACTAACGTCGTCTTCTGCGCCCTTCGTCAATCGCGGCCGACAATCCCGTTGGCACGCGGAGATTTACGTCATCTTCCGCGCTCAGAAGATCTGTCATACTGACATTTGAGTCACGCTGACGGGCGGAAATACCCGAGTGGTTATCCGTATAAACATTCTTTTTGCTATCTGTAAGACGAAAAGCCTGATAGCATGCGAAGACTGACATCGTCTTCTGCACCTTTTGTTCCCCCGGGAACAACATCTCATTTGCACGCGGAGATTTTATTGTCACCCGCAACTCTCGTCAACCGAGAGGAACGAAATTAGTGTCTTATCTTTACTTCCCTTTTATTTCCAATAAATGACAAGTTAAGAGGGACAACTTTCATACCCTAATTTCGTCCGTGGACCTTTGCTTGGTGGCATGCAACATGTGTTTGGTTATTTTGAGGTGCTTGGCACCCATCATTAGGCAATTTGTGAAATTCCGTGACGTGCCGGAAATCAAAAGAAAATATTGATGCACAATCCGTAAGGTTCCATGACACACCGAAAATCAAAAGGAAGCATCGTTGCACAAATAGTGAGGTTCCGTAACATTCCGTAAGTCAAAAAAAGGGGATGATTATGTAATCCGCAAGGTTCCGTAACATTACGGAAAGAAAACAAGTATCGTTACGAAATTTGTAAGTTTCCGTAACTTTACAAAAAAAGAATCACCAAAAAAAGGCATGGGGTGTATTTAGTAAAAATAGGGGTGCAAATAGCAACCAGGCCCACTTGGGCCCTCCAGAAGATTCCTCCAGAAGGCTGTTGCTTCTGGAGGAAGCAACCTTGCTCGCCTGGGCGAGCTGGGTGGCAAGCTTCTCCCCCAATTTTCTATAAATAGGGGGAGAAGTGAAGTAGAAAAGGGTTCAGCCCCTTAGGCACTTCTCTCTCTCTCGAAATAGCTGAGGAAAATTAGTTCCGTGAAGAAAATCCAAGCCGAGGCGCTTCCGTAACGTTTCCGTGAGTAATTACGCAAAGATTCTCAACCGTTCTTCAAGATTCATCGTTCGTTCTTCGTTTTCTTTAGTCTTCAACGGGTAAGTACCTCAAACCAAGCTTTTCAATTCATTCTATGTACCCGTGGTGGTCCACATTTTGTTTCATGTATTTTTATTCTCATTTTCATTTACTTTTTATACCCCCTTTTGACGTGCTTAAGCCATTTATTTAAGTCATTTCTCGCTTAATCTAAAAATAAAATAAATTTCCACCGATCATTTGAATTGTATCATCCGTTAATTTCAATTAAAATGAATTCCGACCATTCGATCGTGCCGTAACGACGTTGGAAATCAAAAAAGAGGTAAAATAATAATATAATAATCAAAAAATACCTTTTAGTAAAATAAAAGCGAAAGATCAATCAGACGTTTTCTCTTTGGGATTTCTCATTCTTAATTGAATTGACTAATAACTAAAGTGAAACTAAGGCTAAAATAAAACTCGCCAAGTCAAGCTCGTCCACAAAAATAGGTTTTTTGAAAGTTTATCATTTCAGTTTCTTACTAAGTAAAATGGATCATTTTTAAGGTCCAACGCCTTAAAATGATCACCCTTCAAGTAAAAAGAATCACTTGATTCACGTTTAAAGAAAGAACTACGTAGGTCTGATTTCCTCATTACAATTGAGGAATACGTAGGAGCAAAGGAAAACACCCTTGTCGACCACAAAAATAGAAAAAAAAATATAAAAAGGGTATAAAGGATATAAGGACATAAAAGGGAATGTAAAAATCAAAGTCATGTTTGCACATTCGATTAAAGGCTGTCATCCCTTGTGACAGACGTGTGGGGTGCTAATACCTTCCCCGTGCGTAAATACAACTCTTGAGCCTTTTACTTAAAAGTTCGTAGATCGCGTCTTTTCCGGTTTTTCCGACGTTTTTCTCAAATAAACGTTGGTGGCGACTCCGCGCGTATTCCTTTCATGGAACACGCATCCCGTGAGTCACGCGTCGCTCTCCCGCCGAAGGGTAGGTTCCGACAGTCATGCATAGCATAAGTATGCCCGAGTCATTCATCTCTATGATAGGCTGCTGAAGTATTGCCAATCAAAATTTCTTTTCCTTGGGATTATGAGGTTGAACCAAGCACATGTTTTTAAGGAAAAATTTCATCAAGTTGAGGTCAAGTATAGAAGTAACTAATTTGCAAAAGTTGGAGCAGAAGATGGATCGAGTTACATCGTTTCTTTGTCTACTGCCAACACATAATTGTGCCAATTTGCAAAAAAAAATAAAATCAAAGACCATTGACGTCCACGTTTTATTTCCAGTTTTTGACAATATGTGAAGAACCACGTTGTTTTCATGAAAATCTAAATTGGTCCAACCCTATGTCCTGTGTAAAATTCACAACACTTCAAGAATACATCATTCGCATACATCCATGCTTTTCATTGGTTGTGTTGCTCATTGCATTCTTTCCTTGAAATCAGAAATGTAATCATTGTTATCAAAAGGAAAGAACGCGCTTTATGGCGCTCTTACTGAATGCGTGCTAGAGCTAGAGTAATGGGTGAGATAGAGGATGTATAAGAGCAGATGAAGGCTGACATGGAGGCCATGAAATAGCAAATGACCACAATGATGGAGGCCATGATGAGCATGAAGAAGATAATGGGGATAAACACGGCTGCAATTGTCGCTACTAGTGTCGTTGATAAGGTGGACCCGACCCCCTCATCTAGCCTCTACCACATAAATCATCCCATCTCGGATATGGTAGTGCAGAGAGCCAAAGAATTGGGAAGTACGAGCGGCCCCCATTTTGTGTAAGTTCAGAACAAGCTGTGAATGTATGTATACATGATTTTGATGATGTCAAAAGAAGAATCAAACAAGGCTCATTTTGCTTCAAGATTAATACAAGATTATTTCAACAAACAAAGTCTTGATTCAAGATTTCTTCAAGATCAAGCCTTGCCTCACAATGAAAGGTTTCAAGTCATTCAAGGCACATGTAATCGATTACCAATACATGTAATCGATTACCAATGGTTTGAAAGTGTGTAATCGATTACACATCATATGTAATCAATTACCAGAGACTCTGAACGTTGGGAATCCAAATTTTAAATGAAAGGTCACAACTGTTCAAGAAAAACACCTGTGTAATCGATTACACTAATTCTGTAATCGATAACCAGAGAGGATTTTCAAGGAATATCGCCAACAGTCATATCTTTTCATTAGATTTGTGAATGGTCATCAAAGGCCTATAAATAGGTGACTTGGGCACGAATTTTATGCAGAGAGTTTTGCTTGGCAAAAATGTCTTATCCTCTCAAAAGACAATGAGAGAGATTCCAAAAGAACTTCATTGTCAAATGCTCTCTCAAAAAATCCTTGATTAAACACTTGCAAAATCTATAAGGATTCTTACATGATCTTCATTGTAATATTCTTCTCTTGAAGAGAGAATTCTTCTTCCATTCTTCTTATTCAATGAGATTGGCTAAGAGACTGTGAGTCTCTTGTTGTAAAGCATCTGAACACAAGGGATGGGTTGTCCTTGTGTGGTTCAGACTTTGTAATGGATTTTACAAAGATAGTGGAAAACTCAAGTGGGTTGCTTGAGTACTGGACGTAGGCACGGGTTGTGGCCGAACCAGTATAAAACTGTGTTTGCATTCTCTCTTCCCTTATCTCATTTATTTTATTGCAATCAATTTTTCCTTTCATGTTTAAAGAACACTATTAAATTGATTGTTGTTGCTTATTCTGCATTCTAAGCCTATCCCTATTAAGATTATTGAGGCCACAAGGTCCAACACAAGCATGCCTTCCCGCCATATGGCTTGCCTCCCAATTATACACCACCCAATGTGGTGCACACTCCCGATGAGAATGTCAATAACTCCACTCCCATACTCATTGAGAGCCAACAAACTCAATCTGGTCATGCACATGTCTCTCAACCCAAGAGGGAGGCACATGAAATACCCTACCACAATCTAGCCAACATTGAGCCTTGCCTCAGATACACTACTGAGGGGCAAGCAGTTGGTGGTGTACCCCTGCCAAACACTTTGGAGGGCCCTTAGTTTCGCCCACAACCACAACCCTTGCATTTTGCGGCGGGGAGTGTGACATCCTAGAAATTTCTACCCGAAATTTTGTAAACGATGCATTTTGAATGATTACATATAAGTATTATTCAGTGTATATATATATATATATATACTTTTGGTAGAAGTAGGTATATTGGGGGAAAGATACGCGGGTTAGGCTGATTAATGAAGAGAAATCCATAACTGGATAGTTATAGGTTAATTCTCAATTAATTAGTCTAAAAATTATCGTTTTGCATACAACTTAAAATTTAACAAAATCAACCTCTGAACCACGCTCAAGGTCTCATTCTGAGCGTTTTGATATATATATTGCTTACTTTTGAAAACTGGCCCCGACGGGTGCAGAGAAACGCGAGGGACTAGAACCAGAGAAATGACACACAAACCGAGGCAGGATTTTAGCATTTCAAAAGGTCAGATTTTTCTCTTCTTATGACTGAGTATGAGTCACACCAAGAGAAAAGTGGACCCTTTTTGCTCCACTCAAAAGGAGACATGTGGCATACCCTTTTTAAAAAAAAAAGAAAGAAAAGAGGAAGCCTTTTAAACTAAAAAGCAATGTTCCCTCTCTCCTCACTCACTCAGCCAAAAGTGCAGAAGCTTTTCTCCCTCTCTCTCTCACGTTGCTATCCCTTTCTTCTTCCTCACCATTGAAGCTCCATCAAAGCTCCAACCTTTGCTCACCATTTCTGCTCCAAATCGCGAAAGGAAGTCATTTTCGGAGTCGTGAAGCGCATCTCTACATAGTGGTACTTCAGATTTCAGGTTTGGGTAGACTTCTTCTCACATAAATTTTCGTGGGTATTGGGTTTTGTGAGATATGATGGGTAGTTTTACTAGGTTTATGCCTTATGATAGTTATTTGTGAAGAAATTTGATGAAAGCATGCTAAGTTTGTCATGTTTGGTATGAGTCAAGCTTACCCATTCTGTTTTAGGGTTTTTATGATGATGCTTGTGATGCTTGTGTGCTGAAGTGGCTGATGGAAAACTGATAGAGATGAAGGTTAGAGTTAACCTAGGGTTAAAAAGTGATTATGTAGTGATATGAGTGGAAAAGTGTGATGCTTTGAGGATTTGAAAAGCCAAATCTGGATTTAGTGGTAATTGGAGGTTATAGCGAGTTAATCCTAGTTTGAAATGTCATTTAGGACTGTGGGAAAGCTTGGGCTGTGCAAAGGAGGAAAATGAGTGACCAAAGTGAAGGCAAGAGCCATTTCTAGGGTAAATTGGGTGTTGAGGAGTCAAATTTTGATTCGGTAGAGTTTTCGTCGTAAAACCAGTTTGAGCGAGCTTAGATTAATGTTATAGACTTGTTTGAGATGGGAGTTTGCTCCAAAGTTACCCCATTCTCATTTTCACTTCTAAAACCTTGAAAATCCACCAAATTGAGGGGTTTTAGATACCTAGATTTTGAGTTGCTTTGGTCTGAAGCTTGTCTTCGGTTTAGATATGATTTATACTTTTGATTTAGGACTTGTAGGATCCAATTTGGGCGCAATTGGATGAAGGCAAGAGTGATTTCGAAAATCTGCACTTTTATGCAGAATTTTGCTGTTGAAATGTGCAGCAGAATTTTGTGCTTGTGCAGAAAATGCTTATGCATGGCTGGTTGTGGAAAGGGTTGTACATATTGGGTTCTAGACATTTCCTAGCCGATCCCAACGGTCAAAATGTAGACTTATGTACTAGGGACCTCCAGTAAAATTTTCGAGTCGATCCAACGGTGAACGAATTGGAATGAAGAGAATGTTACTGGGGTATTTGAGTAAGAAAAGCTGTGGTATTGGTTTGTGTTTTGGGCAGAGTTTTCTGCCTTTGCCCTGTTTTTGCTTGGTTTTGATAGTTCATGATGTTTGGATGTTGAAATTGCTTGGATGTTGTGGAAGCTTGGAGGGATTGATGGGGACCCGGTGTTGAGAGGAACGAGGATAAGGGCTACGTGGGAGTACGTGAGCTCAGTTGAAGGTGGGCAATTGGGGATGGTGGATTTATGTGTGATTTGTGGATGTGGATAGTCGACTTGCACCATCGCCTGACCGCCACCTAGTACCACATGTGACGGGTACCCCATAATCCTACAAGCTTGAAGTGAGGAAGTGTGGAAGGGTGAGACTTCCTACTTTTATTCGTTGACCACAGAGTGGTACCTGGAGATATGTCGCAGGGGGTCAGGAGACCTTGGGGACGTCAGGTGGGGTGCTATTGCCCAAAACCAAGCTTGACCAATCCCGACCCAACCCGGGCATAGTCAGTTAGTGAGAACCTGTGACGTACCTAAACAGGTGAGCTCCTGGCAGTCAACCGATAAAAGAACAAAGACCACAAAGCAAGGAGGCTCGTGTGGTGGCTGGCCAGCTATGGATCTTGAGTAATATTTGGAGTATGGCCTCTGGTAATCGATTACCAAGGGTGGGTAATCGATTACAAGGCTTAAAAATGAAGGCAGGAAGTTAAGATGGCCTCTGGTAATCGATTACCAAGGATGTGTAATCGATTACCAGGCCTAGAAATGGGATCAGGAACGTGAGAGGGCTTCTGGTAATCGATTACCAATGCTGTGTAATCGATTACCAGGCTTAGAAATGGAGACAGTATGTTGTGGAGGCCTTTGGTAATCGATTACCAATACTGTGTAATCGATTACGCAGAGTAACAGGCCACTGGTAATCGATTACCAGTTATGTGTAATCGATTACACAGTGCATATTGCAGGTTTTCATGTTCTGAAGCTGTGTAACTCGAGTTTGGTCTCTGGTAATCGATTACCAATGCTGTGTAATCGATTACCAGAGGAGAAAATCCTTAAGGCACACCTTTTAATTGCATGTAGTGGTTATGGGATGCTTTGTGTTACTACTGTAGTTAGATCTCTCGTGAAAGAGTCTACCCCTTTCTTTTATTCCTTGTAGATCGTGATGGCAGCGCAGTTCATCCATGACCGAGTGGAGATGGAGTGCCTAGGGGGAGTTTGGGAGACTGATGCAATCCTACCCCCCAAAGGTATTGGATAGAAGACTCCAAGAGGCTTGGGCTAGAGCTACTAAAGAAGGCCCTAGGGTTCTCATGAACCTTAGGGTAGATTTTTGAGCCCATGGGTCAAGGTTGGACCCATTCTTCTTTGTAAATGTTAGAATTGGTTTTTCCTTCTTTTGGGCCTTGTATTTTGGCCATTCTAGTAGTATAGGGTTTTAGCCTTGTATTTCGGGGCATTTTGAGTAGTCTTTGTAGTAAGGAATTTTTTTTGTATTTTCATGATTTTTGTCATGGGGGTGAGCTTAGCTATTATAGGGTGTGTATAGCTAAGCTCTAGCTTCTCATCTCAAGGAGGTGAGCTTAGCTATTAGAGAGGTATGTGTAGCCAAGCTCTAGCTTCTTTAGGAATCTTCTTAAGGAAGTTTCTCAAGGAGGTGAGCTTAGTTATGAGAGGGGTGTGTATAGCTAAGCTCTAGCTTCTCAAGGAAGTTTTCTCAAAGAAGCTTCTCAAGGAAGTTTTCTCAAGAAAGCTTCTCAAGGAAGCTACTTAGTCTATAAATAGAATCATGTGTAACACTTGTTGTAACTTTGATGAATGAGAGTCTTGTGAGACACAACTCAAAGTTCAACTTCTCTCCCTTTTTCTTCCTTCAATTTTGTGCTCCCCCCTCTCTCTTTCTCTCCCTCTTTCTTTTCCTCCATTGAAGCATCTTCTCCAAGCTTCTTATCCAAGGCTCATCTTGGTGGTGAAGCTCCTTCTTCCATGGCTTATTCCTTAGTGGATGGCGCCTCCTCTCACCTCTTCTCCTTTGTCTTCTGTTGCATCTCCATGGTGGAAAATCACCATTAAAGGACCTCATTGAAGCTCAAAGATCCAGCCTCCATAGAAGCCCCACAAGCAAGCTTCCATCAGAGACCCTCGAAGGCAATACGAGGTGTCGATTCCGTGGCACGATCCGACTCACGGCTACTTCGTTGGTACATCCAAAGGAACCAGCACGCACGCTTCAGTGCACTGTGGAGTGGATCTTACCTACACCTACTCCATATCTACTAGTGGAGCCAGTCCAAGTGATTGAGGTGACGTCATCTAAGGAAGACCCTGAGGAGGACCCAGAGGAGCTACCTCCTGAGCCTGCTATGGATGCTCTTGACTTTCTAGAGGGTGATGAGGACCCACTCCCTGAGGTGGATTCTCCCGAGGACGTCATGTTGGCATCTGAGGCAGACTCTACGGAGGAGAGCGGTCCTCGAGGGATAGCGACTAGCGGAGGTTCTTCATCATAGCAGACGGCTCCTTAGACTAGGATTATATACTTTTTGGGGGTGGGTGTATCTGGTACAGATTGTTAGGTTTACTCTTTTGTTTTTGTATGGGTAGACCTATTTTATAAGAATTTGATGATTGTATACATGTGGCTGAAGCCACCACAGTGGATACCTTTGCTCTGGATGTCACTATGTATTTTGTAAAAACTCCCATATTTTGTACAGCTTTAGATGATGAATGTACTTATGTTTAATCTTGTTATTTGAAAAGAAAGTGTTAACAAACTTTATTTGAAAGAGAGTTCATCGACCGCATTTTATTTTATTATTTTACACGTGACGGCCTAAAATGATGGCTGGTACACTTTTCTTTTTGAAAGAGCAACATATTTTAGAGGTTATGCGTGATCAGAAAGAAATGACTCCGAATAGAGTGGTGAACTGGCCATTCAGGACTCTATAGTGATGATTTTCCTTTTGAACTTAATCATTGTGAAAAAGAGAAAGAAACGAAAAAGAAAAAGAAAAGAAAAGAAAATTCCCATGGTTTTTGTTATTTAAATCATTACTATTAAACCAGTCATTATTTAGGGATGCCACAGGGAGAGTCTCTCCTGCTATGGTGGAAAAAGGGAAATTGGATCATATAGAGGAGAGGCTCAGGGCCATTGAAGGAGGCAGAGATCATGCTTTCGCCAACATGGTAGAATTGTGCCTAGTGCCTGACATCGTCATCCCTCTGAAGTTCAAAGTTCCGGATTTCGGTAAATACAAGGGGACTACTAGCCCCAAGAATCACCTGAAGATGGGCGCATATGCAAAAGATGAAAAATTGTTGATGCATTTCTTCCAAGAAAGT
Organism: Glycine soja; assembly: GCF_004193775.1. NCBI lineage: Eukaryota > Viridiplantae > Streptophyta > Magnoliopsida > Fabales > Fabaceae > Glycine > Glycine soja. Next base: position 34,692,707 of record NC_041013.1, read on the forward strand.
CTTACTGGGGCAGCCGTCACCTGGTACACTAATCTGGAACCTTCCCGAGTCCATTCTTGGAAGGACCTAATGGTTGCCTTTGTTAGGAAGTTGTGGAAGCAAAGCTTTCCACGTTTATTTTGATGATGCCAAAGACTCAAGTCAAGAATCAAGAGTCAAGCAAGTTTCAAGAATCAAAGAGTCGTTCAATCAAAGCCAGTTTCAAGAATCAAAGAGTCGTTTCAATCAAAGCAAGTTTCAAGAATCAAGATTAAAGTGAAGATTCAAGAGAAGACTCAATTAAGATAAGTATTAAAAGATTTTTTTAAAATATTGAATAGCACATGTCGCAACCTACCCTTCGGCGGGAGGGCGACGCGAGACTCGCGGGATGCGTGTTCCACGAAAGGAATACGCGCGGAGTCGCCACCAACGTTTATTTGAGGAAAACGTCGGAAAAACCGGAAAAGACGCGATCTACGAACTTTTAAGTGAAAGGTTCGGGAGTTGTATTTACGCACGGGGAAGGTATTAGCACCCCACACATCCGTCACAAGAGACGGCAGCCTTTAATCGAATGTGCAAACATGACCTTGATTTTACGTTCCCTTTTTATGTCTTTATATCCTTTATACCCTTTTTATACTTTTCTCTTTTTGTGGTCGACAAGGGTGTTTCCCTTTGCTCCTACGTATTCCTCAATTGCGATGAGGAAATCAGACCTACGTAGTTCTTTCTTATCAAGTGATTCTTTTTTACTTAAGAGGTGATCATTTTAAGGCGTTGGACCTTGAAAATGATCCATTTTACTTAGTAAGAAATTGAAATGACAAACTTCAAAAACCTATTTTTGTGGACGAGCTTGACTAGGCGAGTTGATTTTAGCCTTAGTTTCACTTTAGTTATTAGTCAATTCGATTAAGAATGAGAAATCCCAAAGAGAAAACGTCCGATTGATTTTCCGCTTTATTTTGCTAAAAGATTTTTTTTTATTATTATATTATTTTTTACCTCCTTTTTTGATTTCCAACGTGGTTACGGCACGACCGAACGGTCGGAATTTATTTTAACCGAAGTTAACGGATAATACAATTCAAACGTTCGGTGGAAATTTATTTTATTTTTAAGTTAAGCGAGAAATGACTTAAGTAAAATGGCTTAAGCACGTCAAGAGGGGGTATAAAAAGTAAACAAAACGAGAATAAAAATGCACGAAACACAATGTGGACCACTACGGGTACATAGAATGAATCGAAAAGCTTGGTTCGAGGTACTTACCCATTGAAGATCGAAGAACAATGAAGAACGAATGAAGAACGTCGAAGAACGGTCGAAACCTTCGCGAAATTCTTCACGGAAAACGTTACGGAAACGTTTCGGAAGCGCCTCGACTTAGATTTTCTTCACGGAAACAATTTTTTCAAGCAAATTCGAAAGAGAGAGAAGTGCCTAAGGGGTTGAACCCTTTTCTTCTTCACTTCCTCCCCTATTTATAGCAAAATAGGGGAGGTGGTTGCCGCCCAGCTCGCCCAGGCGAGCTCAGCTCGCCCAGGCTAGCCAGGTTGCTTCCTCCAGAAGTAACAGCCTTCTGGAGGAATATTCTGGAGGGCCCAAGTGGGTATGGGTGCTATTTGCACCCCCATTTTTACTAAGTACACCTCCCTCTGCTTTTTTTGGTGATTCTTTTTTTCGTAAAGTTACGGAAACTTACGAATTTCGTAACGATACTTGTTTTCTTTCCGTAATGTTACGGAACCTTGCGGATTACATAATCATCCCCTTTTTGACTTACGGAATGTTACGGAATCTCACTTAATTATGCAACGATGCTTCCATTTGATTTTTGGTGTGTCACGGAAACTTACGGATTGTGCATCAATATTTTTTTGGTTTTCCGGCATGTCCTGGAATTTCACAAATTGCCTAATGATGGGTGCCAAGCACCTCACAAGGACCAAAGAAAGGTCGCATGTCATCAAGCAAAGGTCCCCGGACGAAATTAGGGTATGACAGTTGCCCCTCTTTACTTGTCTTTTATTGGAGATAAAAGGAAAGTAAAGATAAGACACTAATTTCGTTCCTCTCGATTTGACGAGAGTCGCGAGTGACCATAAAATCTCCACATGCAAATGACTTGTTGTTCCCGGAATTTCACAAATTGCCTAATGATGGGTGCCAAGCACCTCACAAGGACCAAAGAAAGGTCGCATGTCATCAAGCAAAGGTCCCCGGACGAAATTAGGGTATGACACTAATTTCGTTCCTCTCGGTTGACGAGAGTCGCGGGTGACCATAAAATCTCCGCATGGAAATGACTCGTTGTTCCCGGAATTTCACAAATTGCCTAATGATGGGTGCTAAGCACCTCACAAGGACCAAAGAAAGGTCGCATGTCATCAAGCAAAGGTCCCCAAACGAAATTAGGGTATGACACTAATTTCGTTCCTCTCGGTTGACGAGAGTCGCGGGTGACCATAAAATCTCCGCATGTAAATGACTCGTTGTTCCCGGAGGAACAAAAGGTGCAGAAGACTATGTCAGTCTCTGCATGTCATCGGGCCCGCCGCCTCTGGATGACAAAAGGGTGCGGATAACCGTAAGGTATCTCCGCGCGTCATCGGGCCCGCCGCCTCTGGATGACACAAGGGTGCAGAATGACCAAATTTTGTCTCTGCGTGTCATCGGGCCCGCCGCCTCTAGATGACAAAAGGGTGCGGATAACCGTAAGGTATCTCCGCGTGTCATCGGGCCCGCCGCCTCTGGATGACAAAAGGGTGCGGATAACCGTAAGGTATCTCCGCGTGTCATCGGGCCCGCCGCCTCTGGATGACACAAGGTTGCAGATAACCGTAAGGTATCTCCGCGTGTCATCGGGCCCGCCGCCTCTGGATGACAAAAGGGTGCATAATGACCAAATTTTGTCTCTGCATGTCACATGACCTCAGGGTCAGTATGACAGATCTTGTGGGGCGGCCGACAAAAGCAACGCTCTTGCTCCTACGTATCCTCCAATGAGGAACTCAGACCTACGTAGTTCTAGATAACTTGTGAGACTTGAAAAAGTCTCCACCGGAAGATGTTGACATCTCTGGAAAGGGTGCAAATGACCACACTGGCCTTTGCTCATCAATCACACTTGGGGTCACTAAATGACGAGGTGCGGATAACCGTAAGGTGTCTCCGCGGGTTACCAGCTCTTGGGTCATGATAGCAAAAGGTGGTGTGGTCGACAAAAGCAAGGCTCTGGCTCCTACGTATCCTCCAATGAGGAACTCAGACCTACGTAGTTCTGGATAACTTGTGAGACTTGAAAAAGTCTCAGTGTTTTCTCCACTAAAATGCAAACATGCTTTAGCAAAAAGACAAATATTCCAACTGATTAGAGCAGCATATGCCCTTTTTTTTTCGAGTGAAAAGAACAATGTGTTTACCGGGGAAGGAGAGTATGTTGATGAAATCCCCACAACCATAAATGAGATTTTGGATGTTAGAATTTCGTTTCTAAATGACCATTTAGAGGAAACATTGGGTTCGACAAAAATAGAAGAAATCCACTCAAAGTGTATCAATCTCGCACAGGTAAGTGTTTCATCCTAATTCCGAACCATAGATATGTCATGACTTGACTTTGCAAATTATTTCCTATCAAATCAAAAATTACATGCGTGATCATGGATCAATAGGACTTCCCTTGGGAATGGATTCTTTTAGTGGGTTTTTCGGCTTTTGTGTGTTTTTGGCTTTTGATTTTTTGTTGGCTTTTTTCTTTTTCTGTTTTTTTTTACACGAGGCGAACAAGTCACTGACGCACAGGATTTTGGTTGGTAATCAAAGGGAGAAGACCACTTTTAGGTTATGGTTTCGTTTTCTTTCTTTTATTCATTTGGTGACAATTCTGTATTTGTTCATATATTGTCTGGTCCAGAGACCTCTCTGCACATTTCTTCTGTTTTCTTTCGATCCTTGATCAGGAGCTTTCTTTCCTTCTTCTCCTTCTCTTTTTTCTTTCTCCCATTCTTTGATTGGGAATTTTCTTTCTTTTCTTTTTGCTTTCTCCCACTCTTTGATTGGGAATTTCCTTTCCTCTCTTTTTTTCCTTTGATTGGAAATTTTCCTTCTCTCCTTTTTTGCTTCCTCTTTGATTGGAAATTTTCCCTCTCCCTTTTTTTTGCTTCCGAGGGTAAGGATTGACATTCTCACCCTGGGTCAAGGTTTATGGTGAGTCAGGATTTTGGCTCAAAGCTTGTAGAATGGCTAGACATGATACATGTCAGGGTTTGGTTTGGTTCAAGGATAAAAGGGAAGCCCCACATTATTTCCATGACACAAATGCAAAAATGATGATTTGGAAATTTTATGCAAAACTGGTCATGCATGCACCTATGTGGACGCTCAAGTGTCAAATTTTTATGGTCATGTGATGCTAGGGCTCAGGATTCATTTCCTCTATTTTTAGTCAACCCAATGTTTCCAAAATATGTCCTTTTATCAATTTGTGCATTCATCCGAGTCCATTTCGGGCGTCCGGGGAAATTTTCACAGCATTCACCCTTCAGGTGTATACACATTTTTTTAAAAACTAGTTATGATCAATGAATTTTTTTTCAAAGAAAAGTTGGAAATCATCTCTTTTCAAAAGCATGTCGGTTTTTAGCTAGACAACTTATTTTCTCTTTTTCCACCTTTTTTCTTACTTGCTTTCTTTTTCCTTATTTGCTCTCTTTTTCTTTACTTGCTCTCTTCTTTTCTCTTTTGTTCTCTTTTCCATTTCATTTTTTTTTTCTATTTTTATTTTTATCATGATTTTTGTTTGTTTTACATATATATTTTTTGGACGATGTTCCTAAACGAAGAACTCTACACGGTTCCAGAATTTCAAACATCATCGATAGTAATGATATATAAACACTAACGCAACAATCTAAACAAAAATGTATGCGCTGTACAAATGACAATCGAAACAACAAAAACAAACATTAGTCTCTCAAGTCAAAACAATAACATAGCATAAAAATGATAAAAGAAATATGAAAGAAAACATGAATCTGGGGATCTCCTAGTCACGTATCTCCACTCCCTCCCAAGAAGTCAAGCAAATCGGCCATCTCCTCGTCCCGTGGGCCTCTTCTCCACCGCCGGGAGCTTCTGGGGGTGCCTCTCCTGCTTGGGCCTCGGGCCAATCTCCGGGCCATGCGACCTCTGCCCTGAACTGGTCTGGAGTTGGGCATGAAAAAGAAGCGAAGCCCTGGCTCTGCATGCTGAGGCTCATCCGGTACAGACAATCATGGGTCTGTACATGTGCTCGGTGGTTGGCCGCCTGCTGGCGAACCAAATGCCGTAAATACTGCTCCATGTCAAATGCCCCAGCCTGGCCAGCCTGATGAGGTGGTGGTGGCGCGCCTGCGGCCTGTGGAGCATCACCCTGAGCCTGTCTCTGGGTACAGTACTTCTCAATAAAAGCCCGGGTGATGGGCGGCCGAATTACCTTGGTAGGTGCAACGGGGATTCCGAATGACTGGCAGAGTCCTGTGATCAGCGAGGGAAATCCCAGGGCCCTGTTGGACTTATCTGGATCCAAAGGATGCCTGGTAGGCGCCATACCTGCAAAAATATAAATGGCATCAGCGATTAACTGAGCCACATGGACGCTCATCCGCGTCAGGATGGCGTACACCAGCTGACACTTCGGCAGGGGGAGGTCGGAATTATGATCGCTGGGCAGGATGTTGCTGAGGAGCAACGTCATCCATATCTGGGTCAGGGTGGTCATGTTGGTGCGCATGATTCGCACTCGCCTCCCTGCAGCAGTCCGGGCAAAATCCTGCCCCGGTATACATAGCAGCTGGGCGATGGCCTCCTCATCGAACCCATCAGACCGGTTCCTCCTCTGGCCATACTCACATTCCTGGCCCTCTTCCAACACCAACGGATATCCCAGGAGCTGGCCGATAGCGTCGGCATCAAACGGGATCCACTGACCCCTTACCCAGGATCTCATGTCACGCACGCCCTCCTCTGTTGGCCAAGCATTGGCATAAAACTCAAGGACTATTTCTGGATCGAACTTGGCCATGGGAGTAACCAGTGATGTCCACCGCCGGCGCCCTATTTCCTCCTGGAAATCAGTATACTCGTCGTCCCTGAGCTGGACGCGTCGCTCCCGGAGAAACGACCATCCCTTGATGGCCTCGAAGCACTGCTGGTGTACAGCGCTCCTAAAGCGGTGACTGTCATACTCCGGAGCGGAACTAGTTCCTTCGGCCGCCTTGCCCTTCCTGGACCTCTTTGAGGCAAGCTTCCTCGGGGCCATTTCCTGCGAAGGCAAACATTTGGAAAGTTAGTTTTACCAAGGGATGCTACTCTTAAAACAAAAATGGCATACAACCTCCTCCAATAAATACAAACATCAATGTAAATTTAGAGCAAGCTTATGCGCATATTTCCTTACGAACGTTCACTTGCACAAGACATTCTATTAACTAAGAAAAATGCACCCATATACAATCAAGGCACCTTCGTTACCTAGATTATTTATATGTACTTCCAAGGTGTATTTGCTACCTACATCACATGCACTTCCTTGGCTAAATTTACATACATGCATACTCAAAGCATTTGGGGTACCAAAAATTGCACATGTGGACATTCCGGTATTTCTAATATTTATGCATATACAAACTTCATGATGAATCTTGACTATCTACACAATAAGGTGCTACATTTCATGCTCTTTTCAAGTTTTTGCTACCTAAAGCCGCATGCAAATTCAAGTATATTTTCTTTTGCTGACTAAAATTGTATTCAAATTAAAAGGTATATATTTTTTTGTAATGTATTTTCTTTACATAACATGTAATATGTATATTATTTTTTTTTGTGAGACATTTTGACTACCCAAAATTTCATGTACATACATCCAAGTATTTTGCTACCATACCCAAAGTGTAAATTGCCAAAGGTATTTTGCTACCTATTCTAAACCTACACATTTATGATGAGCAAAATTCCTAACCATCTAGGCATAGGGAAAATATTGTAGCGTGGCCCATAGCTGATTGCTGGCCAAAAAGGGTAACTTTACCCAACATGCACCTCCTCTTGTGTTCTTTTGCATAAAAACTTTGGTTCCTAGGCCTAGGATATATGTGGGGCAATCACTCTAGCCTTTTTCGGGAATGAATGCATGTCCCAAAAAATAGAAAATATGTGCAAACCAAAATGCCCCATGGGTTGTTTCCTTACAAAAGTCACGCGCTAATGCCATTGAGGCATTTCACCGAACACTTGGTGGGCGCGCGTTTAGGTATCAATAGCAAGAGAACGGGGACAATGTGGCATGTCCCATTGTTTCAAAATGCATTATAGGCCTAGGGCCATCCCATACAAACCCCCAATTCAACCTAATCAAGCAAGAAAACAAACCAAAATTGCCCCACATATTTGAGCACATTCCCACAATTTAGAGCACCAAAAGGAGATCAAAATACACCAATGAAAAGCTAGAAAGCTTAGGGATGGAACACTTACTTGTTGGTGATGAACAAAAGCGCAAAACAGAATCAAAAAATGCGAAAAATGATGACCCTAGGGCTGCAAACTCGTCAATCCCATGGGTATGGCTTTTGAAAGGGGGGAAAATAAGTTTTTGAATGCAAAAACGTCCCCCCTTTCGTCATTCTTATAATTTGGTGCAGGGGTGGCTCGCCCAGGCGAGCTAACCTGCATTTTTTTTTTTTGAGGGGAACATTAACCATGTCCCCTCCTTTCTCATGGATTAGCGTCTTGCCTAACTTGAACTTACTTAGGTTAGAATTAGGCATTGATTACTTATTTTTACCCTTTTTTAAAACAAATCGTAAAAGAAAACTGCGAATACAAAGGATACGGGGCTGCCCTGCAGCGACGTTCTCTGCTTGTTTCGCGCAGAGAAGGGGCGACGATCGGTCGGTCGTGACACCATCCCCACTTGCATCCGTCCCTAAGTACCTGCAAGTAATAAACAACCAGGTATGGCCAATCCTGACCGCGTCATTGTCTTACCTTGATTGGTTTCTGCCGTCCACATTTTGTCCCCACCCTAGAAGGTAGCTCAAGATGATCCTGCCCCTGTTTTACCACAACAATATGCATGCACATGCGTATGCATGAATGTTTTCAAACACAGCAAATTTTAGCAAAAGTTGGTTTAGGTTCAATTTTAATTAAGCGCTTGGGGCATCCCATGAACTGAGCGAAAGGGCTCAGGTGATCACAAATCAACGCAAGGTTTGACCAACGTGAGGACTAAAGCCTCGAATCCACGTTCGTTTCTTTGAAAGATTGTAACGAGAGATACAGCAGACAGGAAATCCCCGGGGGGAATCCAGAAAACGCATAAAGATAAAGAACATGCAGCGTCATCCTTAATTGCCCCAGATTCTAAGCATAATATCGCTTGATGACATCAGAATTCACGGGTGAAGGTAACTCTTCACCATCCATGTTGGTAAGCACCAGGGCTCCTCCGGAGAAAGCCCTCTTCACAACAAAAGGCCCTTCGTAGTTCGGGGCCCATTTCCCTCGATTGTCCTTGACAGCATGGGACATTTTCTTTAGCACAAGGTCTCCCTCATGGAACTTGCGCAAGCGAACTTTCTTGTCGAATGCACTCTTCATTCTTTGCTGGTACACGCGCCCATGACTCATGGCCGTTAAGCGCTTACCCTCGATGAGGTTGAGCTGGTCATAGCGCGTTTAAGCCCACTCTGATTCCTTTAATCCGGATTCTGCCAAGATCCTTAATGACGGGACTTCCACCTCAAACGGTAACACAGCCTCCATCCCATATACCAATGAGAACGGCGTTGCCCCAGTTGACATTCGCACTAAAGTTCGGTAACCGTGTAATGCGAATGGGAGCATTTCGTGCCAATCCTTGTATGACACGGTCACCTTTTGGATAATCTTTTTGATATTCATATTGGCCGCTTCTACGGATCCATTCATCTTCAGCCTGTAGGGTGTGGAATTGTGATGCTGGATTTTAAACTCCTCGCATATTTCCCCCATCATCTTGTTATTCAGGTTGGTGCCGTTGTCCGTGATAATCTTCCTTGGCAAACTATATCGGCAGATGATCTCTTTCTTAATGAACCTGACCACCACATTCCTCGTGACATTGGTATATGAAGCCGCCTCGACCCACTTGGTGAAATAATCTATCGCTACGAGGATGAAGCGATGACCATTCGAGGCTTTGGGCTCAATGGCCCCGATGACATCTATTCCCCACATGGAGAAAGGCCAAGGGGCAGACATGACATTCAGAGGATGTGGTGGGGCATTGACATTATCTGCGAACGCTTGACATTTGTGGCACTTCCTCACATGGACACAACAATCACTTTCCATGGTAAGCCAGTAATAACCTGCTCTTAGGATCTTCCTGGCCATAGCATGCCCGTTGGCGTGCATTCCAAACGAGCCCTCATGGACTTCCTCGATCATGTGATTTGCCTCCCTGGCATCCACACACCGCAGGAGTGTCATGTCGTGATTTCTCTTATACAGTATGCTTCCGCTCATGAAGAAATCGGCTGCCAACCTTCTCAATGTCCTCTTATCATTATCGGCAATCTCTGGCGGGTATTCTTTGCTTACGACATATCGCTTGATGTCGAAATACCAAGGCTTTCCGTCCCGTTCCTCTTCTACTTGGCAACAATGCGCAGGTTTGCCACGACACCAAAATTCAATGTAGGGTAGATCCCCGTGCGGTGTTAGTTGGAACATAGACGCCAAAGTAGCAAGTGCATCCGCCATTTGATTTTCCTCACGGGGAACATGATGGAAGGAAATCTCATCAAAGGTCTTAGCCAATTCCTTGATATAGTCTTTGTAAGGTATCAGCTTGGGATCTCTAGTTTCCCATTCCCCTCTCAGCTGATGGATTACCAATGTCGAGTCGCCGTACACCTTGAGTAGTTTGACATTGGAGTCAATCACTGCCTGGACGGCTAGGGCACATGCTTCATATTCGGCCATGTTGTTGGTGCAGTCGAATCCTAGCCTGGCTGTGAAGGGTACACATTGATTGTCCGGAGAGACCAATACTGCCCCAACGCCATGACCTAGAATGTTTAACACTCCGTCAAACCATACGGTCCATTTGTCCCGATCTTCGTCCAATTTTTCCTCAAACAAGGCCATGATGTCCTCATCCGGGAATTCAGGATGCATGGGCTGATAGTCGTTAAGAGGCTGTTGAGCCAAATAATCTGCTAAGGCGCTTCCTTTTATCGCCTTTTGGGTGATGTAGACTATATCAAACTCGGATAGCAGGACTTGCCACCGGGCGATTCGTCCCGTGAGAGCTGGCTTTTCAAAGATGTACTTAACCGGGTCCATCATGGATATCAACCAGGTAGTATGGCTCAGCATGTACTGCCTTAGGCGATGGGATGCCCATACTAAAGCACAACACGTTCTTTCGAGCAACGAGTAATTCATTTCACAGGTCGTGAACTTCTTACTTAGGTAGTAAACAGCGCGCTCTTTCTTCCCGGATTCGTCATGTTGCCCCAGCATACACCCCATTGACTCGTCCAAGATTGTCATGTACAAAATGAGAGGCCTTCCAGGTACTGGTGGCATAAGCACGGGAGGATTCATAAGGCACTTCTTGATCCTTCCAAAAAGCTTCTTGGCAATCCTCATTCCAGCGATCAGTTTGTTTTTTGCGTAAGAGCTTGAACAATGGCTCACAAATGGCAGTGAGCTGCGATATGAATCTGGCAATATAATTCAAGCGTCCCAGGAAACCTCGGACTTGCCTCTCTGTACGGGGTTCTGGCATCTCAAGGATAGCCTTCACCTTTTCGGGGTCTACCTCTATCCCTTTCTGGCTTACAATGAAACCAAGCAATTTCCCTGATTTGACCCCAAAGGTACACTTAGCGGGGTTCAACCTTAATTGATATTTCTTAAGCCTTTCGAACAACTTCCGTAGGTTGACAAGGTGTTCTCCCTCGGATTTAGATTTAGCAATTATGTCGTCCACGTAGACCTCGATCTCTTGATGCATCATATCATGGAACAAAGCTACCATGGCCCGTTGATAAGTTGCCCCGGCATTCTTGAGTCCAAAGGACATCACCTTGTAACAGAACGTCCCCCACAGGGTGACGAAAGTAGTCTTTTCCATATCCTCGGGCGCCATCTTTATCTGATTGTAACCAGAGAAACCGTCCATGAAGGAAAATAAAGCGAAATTGGTCGTGTTATCTACGAGGATATCGATGTGTGGTAAAGGAAAATTGTCCTTGGGACTGGCCCGATTCAGGTCCCGATAATCCACACACATTCGTACTTTCCCATCTTTCTTAGGGACCGGTACGATGTTGGCAACCCATTCTGGATACCGAGCGACGGCCAGAAATCCAGCGTCAAATTGCTTCTTCACTTCTTCTTTTATCTTTAAGGATGTTTCAGGCTTCATCCTTCTCAATTTCTGCTTTACCGGGGAACACTCGGGATTTAGAGGTAATCGGTGTTGTACAATGTCAGAACTCAAACCGGGCATATCTTGGTATGACCAAGCAAAGATGTCTTGGTAGTCTCTTAGCAGGATTATTAATTCTTCACGGATAGGTGCGGTGATACCTGTGCCTATCTTCACTTCCCTTTTTCCACTGCCAATTCCTAAGTCTACTAGCTCTGTTTCTTCTTGATGAGGTCCCATTTCTTGGTCCTCATGGGCGACCATTCTTTCTAATTCTGAGGGAAGTCCCACATCCTCGTTTCCTTCATCTTCCGTTTGATTCATTTCTTGCTCGAAGTCGATAGGCGGGTCCCAGGTATTAGTACCTTCGGGGGACTCGTCATCGGATCTGCCGTTTCAAAAAAAAGAAGTAAACATGCAAATGAATGAGAATGGGTAGAGACGTAGGAACAGATGAAGAAAGATCCTTGTATTATAAAATCAACAACAAAAGACACAAAGCCTTAACAAAAGGAAAAACTCTAAAGCCTAGGCCCAACTATAGAGCTTTTAAAACCGTAAAGGTTTACATTATGCTCGTTGCGTAAATGCCGGGGCGTTCCTCCACTCGCCAATTTCCCAGCTGGAAATCAGGAGGGCATGGTCGTACCAAATCCAATGTACTCGGAACATCATCTTCGCATATCGCGACCACTTGACCTTTGTCTCCCAGACCCGCGCTTATAAAACTTCTACTTATGTGGCAAGGCGGGCTTCCCTCACTTTCTTGTCTCCAACGCGAGCTTTGACCACTGCTCTTCCTTCCCGCGATGCTTCTTTTCATATTCGCCTGAGTGGGCTTATAGCCTAAACCATACTTCCCACGATTTCCTTTGGCATTTATCAGGCTAGTTATGCCGCCGTTGTCTTTGCCTAAACCCATTCCGGGTTCGTAACCATTCCCCAACATAACTCGGGCCATCATTACTGCTGCATCGGACAGGCAAGGCTGCCCAGAGAAGGAGTCCACAGAGGAAATGCTTACCACCTCAAAAGACTGGAAAGCGGTTTCTAACGATTCCTCTGCGGCTTCCACATAAGGCATAGAGGATGGGCAACTCACCAAGATGTCTTCCTCGCCTGACACGATGACCAAATGCCCCTCCACTACGAATTTTAACTTTTGGTGGAGTGTAGAGGGCACAACTCCCACTGAGTGGATCCACGGGCGCCCCAACAGACAGCTGTAAGGGGGGTTAATATCCATTATTTGGAAGGTGACTTGACAGGTGTGAGGGCCTATTTGTACTGGGAGATCGATCTCTCCCCTAACCTCTCGGCGAGTGCCGCCGAAGGCACGAACCACCATTGAACTCGGCTTTAAGTGGGAAGCATTGAATGGTAACTTCTCCAAAGTGCTTTTAGGCATCACGTTTAAACTGGAACCATTATCGATGAGCACCTTGGCTACGATATGGTCCATACACTTGACTGATACGTGTAAAGCCTTATTATGCCCTCTCCCCTCGGCGGGGATTTCTTCTTCGGCGAAGGCAAGATAGTTGTTGGCAGTGATATTGTTGACCAGCCCTCCGAAACCTTCTACCGAGATATCTTGGGCCACATGGGCCTCGTTCAGAACTTTTACTAGCAGAGCCCGATGAGGCTCGGAGCTCATAAGTAACTCCAACAGCGAGACCCTGGCCGGGGTTTTGTTGAGCTGTTCGATAACCTTGAATTCGCTCTGCTGAATTATACGGAGGAACTCGCTGGCTTCCTCTAGCGACACCTCCTTTTTACCATCCTTTTTCTCCGGGAGGCCTTTTGCCGGAATATCTTTATTCGAAGCGTGGGGTGCTTCGCCATCTTGTTCCTCCACGACTTTTCCTTTTCCCTTGACGTCCGCGGGTCGGACTGGTAGGTCCGAAGGCGCGAACACACGACCACTACGGGTCACACCACTCAGTCCCGTGATATTTGTTACTTTAGCTGACAACGAGCTGACGTCGGTGGCTTCTTCTTCCTTCTCCCTCGGAGGTGTATACCTCCATGGTACTGCGTGGCTACTTTGGTATGGGAAAGGAACAGGTTTAGCTGCTAAGGGGTGTCCGGGCTTTTGCGAAGCTGCGCTTTTAGTGAAGTATATTACCAAGGGTTTGGGCTTTGCAACACTGCTCGTATATGAACTTTCAGCCATTCGTGGTACCCGCCAATGATGCCATTACGAATGCCCCTAAGCTCTTGATCTTTCTTTAACGGGGTTTCCCATGCCTTGTGGATTCTTTGTATAGCCTTGAAATTTTGTGCGCCGAAATCCCTTACAAAGAAAGGAGACATGCTTTCTTCCGTCGGTGCTCCCCTCATGGGGTACCCTAGTTGTCTTATAGCGAGCGCGGGATTGTAGTTAATACAACCCCTCGTTCCTACCAGCGGAATGTTTGGGTATCCTCCACATGAGAAAAGGACTCCTTCTTTTCCTTCCTTCCATCGGGGGAACCAACTGATTGTTCTACCTCCTATCCCAGCCAAAAGCTGGTCCCAATCTATTCTCCTCTTTTCAGTACACGAGCGATGGCTCAGGAGCGGACATGGATGCCTTGTGTCTTGTTGGAACAAGTGCGAAACCAACCAAACACAGAGGGCGGGCAAGCAACAGATGATCCGTGCGCTACTCTTTTCGCACCTTCGGTCAAATGTGTCAAATAGATCTGCCAAGACAGCTACCACCGGACTTTCCTTGCTATGGTGGTATGCAAGGAAAGCGTCGATCGCTGCTAGGTCCACCAAACCATCCACGTTTGGAAAGAGGACGACCCCAAAAATTAGCAAAGCTAACACATCCATAAACGGGACCCAATCTCCTTGATTGGCCATACCCCTCGCCTTGTCTTCTAGGTACCCCCGTGGTAGGCCCGCTATGCCATTCCGAGTCTGTTTTATGCGGTCCAAACCTCTTGCTGAATCCTTGACCACAGTTGCAATTCTGCTCAAAGAGGGGAGACACCCGGATGAAAGATATGGTTTTCTTCCCCCGAGAGGACATCCTAGAATTTCCTCAAATTCTTCAATGGTTGGTACTAATTGGAAGTCTCCAAATGTGAAGCACCTCAAAGGCTGGTCGTAGTATTGGGTGAGTGATGCAATGGCTTCTATGGACACCTCTGCTATGGTCAACTCTAAGATCTTTCCGTAAGTCTTGCGGAAGGCTCGCATTTGGAGAGGTTTCATCAGCCGCCCTAATTCCTTGATGCTGGTGGTATCTAGGCTTTTAACCTTGACTTGGTAGAACCTCTTGCCTGTTTGATTTGTTCCCATGCTTACTAAAGTGAGACAAAAGCTGGTGCAAATCAAAACTCCGATATCTCATGGGTGGGATGGATGAATGCATGATGGAATGCATATGACACAGATGCAATCTAGGAATGCGGGGGCCCGAGGAATTGTCTCCTTCTTAGATACAACGTCTAGGGGTAGCAAAACGCCCCAACATACGTTTTTAAGAAGGCGACACGGACCCTCCGTTGGTTTGTTTACAGAGGGGATCAAGACAGAACCCATATGTGATGCATATGCAAAAGACGCAATACGGGAATGTACATAGTATGACAATATTCACTGAACATAAGCAAAAGGGTATATGATACTTATGCATGACAGTTGTGAAAAATGGCACGCAGCGTGTTTGCTCCGTGCCCCTATTTAAGGGACCTATAAGGGAGAGAACTAACTAGGCATTTAGTGATAACCCCCAAGGTAGTCATATCTCTTTTGATAGTTTCTAGAGGTATCATTCTCTTCGAAGAACATATTGCAGCAGTAGGGACTACTAGCAACAATAAGTTTTCAAAGAAAAAGCTCTAGATGAGGGTTCACTGTAATCAAGCAAGTCGAAGACCTAGCATGATCACAGATTCACCTCCGCTCCTTATGTTCCCATGAACCCGGGTATAGGGCCCTTTTTCGCTCACAGTGTGTGCAAATAGTGTTGGTGTTTGTGTGCATCAAATGAATAAATATTTACCTCATGCATACATTTTAAAACGCACTAAAAGCAACAAAGAGTTTATATACACAAGAACATAATGAAGGGAAACCAACAAAGGGATAAGTCACGGTAAAACATTGCACAAGATTAAATGGCCTAACTCTCTAAAAACTGTCCCCAGTGGAGTCGCCAACTGTTGCAACCTACCCTTCGGCGGGAGGGCGACGCGAGACTCGCGGGATGCGTGTTCCACAAAAGGAATACGCGCGGAGTCGCCACCAACGTTTATTTGAGGAAAACGTCGGAAAAACCGGAAAAGACGTGATCTACGAACTTTTTAAGTGAAAGGTTCGGGAGTTGTATTTACACACGGGGAAGGTATTAGCACCCCACACGTCCGTCACAAGAGACGGCAGCCTTTAATCGAATGTGCAAACATGACCTTGATTTTACGTTCCCTTTTTATGTCTTTATATCCTTTATACCCTTTTTATACTTTTCTCTTTTTGTGGTCGACAAGGGTGTTTCCCTTTGCTCCTACGTATTCCTCAATTGCGATGAGGAAATCAGACCTACGTAGTTCTTTCTTATCAAGTGATTCTTTTTTACTTAAGAGGTGATCATTTTAAGGCGTTGGACCTTGAAAATGATCCATTTTACTTAGTAAGAAATTGAAATGACAAACTTCAAAAACCTATTTTTGTGGACGACCTTGACTAGGCGAGTTGATTTTAGCCTTAGTTTCACTTTAGTTATTAGTCAATTCGATTAAGAATGAGAAATCCCAAAGAGAAAACGTCCGATTGATTTTCCGCTTTATTTTGCTAAAAGATTTTTTTTTATTATTATATTATTTTTTACCTCCTTTTTTGATTTCCAACGTGGTTACGGCACGACCGAACGGTCAGAATTTATTTTAACCGAAGTTAACGGATAATACAATTCAAACGTTCGGTGGAAATTTATTTTATTTTTTAAGTTAAGCGAGAAATGACTTAAGTAAAATGGCTTAAGCACGTCAAGAGGGGGTATAAAAAGTAAACAAAACGAGAATAAAAATGCACGAAACACAATGTTGACCACTACGGGTACATAGAATGAATCGAAAAGCTTGGTTCGAGGTACTTACCCATTGAAGATCGAAGAACGATGAAGAACGAATGAAGAACGCCGAAGAACGGTCGAAACCTTCGCGAAATTCTTCACAGAAAACGTTACGGAAACGTTTCGGAAGCGCCTAGGCTTAGATTTTCTTCACGGAAACAATTTTTCCAAGCAAATTCAAAAGAAAGAGATGTGCCTAAGGGGCTGAACCCTTTTCTTCTTCACTTCCTCCCCTATTTATAGCAAAATAGGGGAGGTGGTTGCCGCCCAGCTCGCCCAGGCGAGCCAGGTTGCTTCCTCCAGAAGCAACAGCCTTCTGGAGGAATATTCTGGAGGGCCCAAGTGGGTCTGGGTGCTATTTGCACCCCCATTTTTACTAAGTACACCTCCCTCTGCTTTTTTTGGTGATTCTTTTTTTCGTAAAGTTATGGAAACTTACGAATTTCGTAACGATACTTGTTTTCTTTCCGTAATGTTACGGAACCTTGCGGATTACATAATCATCCCTTTTTTGACTTACGGAATGTTATGGAATCTCACTTAATTATGCAACGATGCTTCCATTTGATTTCCGGTGTGTCACGGAAACTTACGGATTGTGCATCAATATTTTTTTGGTTTTCCGGCATGTCCTGGAATTTCACAAATTGCCTAATGATGGGTGCCAAGCACCTCACAAGGACCAAAGAAAGGTCGCATGTCATCAAGCAAAGGTCCCCGGACGAAATTAGGGTATGAAAGCACAATTTTGTTCAAGAGAATTTTTCAAAGAAAAATCTTTTACCAAGAGTTTTACTCTCTGGTAATCGATTACCAGAAGGCAGTAATCGATTACCAGTAGCCAACATTATTTTTCAAACTGATTTATAAAGTTGTAATCGATTACCATAAGCATGTAATCTATTACCAATGTTTTAAAATGTTAGATTTCAAATTTCAAGAGTTACAACTTGTGATAAAACATTTTCAAATCATTTCAAACTTGTGTAATCGATTACACAATACTTGTAATCGATTACCAGTGTTTCTAAATGTTTTGATTTTCAAATTTAAACATGAAGAGTCACATCTGTTGATGTGTAATCGATTACACTATGATGGTAATCGATTAGTAATGACTTATTTTGAAAAATAAATTACCAAAAGTCACAATTCTTAAAGTGATTTGTTTCTGAAGATTTTTTCAAAAAGTCACAACTTTTAAAGTGACTAGTTTTCAAAGCATTCTTCTAAGAGTTTTTGTTCAAAACTTTCTTTATTCAAGAAAAGTTCATTGGCCAAAAACTTGTGCTATTCTTCTTCTTCATTCCTTCTCTCTCTTTCTTGCCAGAAGAATTCGAAGAACTAACCGCCTGAGAATTCTTTTGATTCTTTCCTTCTCTCTCTTGTCAAAAGATTTAAAGGACTAACCGCCTGAGAATTCTTTTGATTCTTCCTTATTCCTCTTGCCAAAAGATTCAAAGGACTAACCGCCTGAGAATTCTTTTGATTCTTCCTCCTCCCTCTTGCAAAAAGATTCAAAGGACTAACCACCTGAGAATTCTTTTAATTCTTCTTTCTTCCTCTTGCCAAAAGATTCAAAGGACTACCCGCCTGAGAATTCTTTTGATTCTTCCTCTTCCCTTTAAACAAAATATTTCAAAGGACTAACCGCCTGAGATATCTTTTGTTTCCCCTTACAAAGATTCAAGGGACTAACCGCCTAAGAATTCTTTGTCTTAACACATTGGAGGGTACATCCTTTGTGATACAAGTAGAGCGTACATCTACTTGGGTTGTAATACTGAGAACAAGAGAGGGTACATCTCTTGTGGATCAGTTCAAGTGGAGGGTACATCCACTTGGTTGTTCAAAGAGAACAAGGGAGGGTACATCCCTTGTGGATCTTTGCTTGTAAAGGATTTTACAAGGTTATTGGAAATCTCAAGAACCGGTGGTTGCTTGGGGACTTGATGTAGGCACGGGTTGTTGCCGAATTAGTATAAATCTTGTGTTTGCTTTCTTCTTCCCTACACTCTTTACTTTTCCACTGTGTACTTTTTATTTCCGCTTTACTTTTGTCTATGTTATTGTTTCTGTTCTTTACTTTCTCATAACTTAGTAGTAAAGCCTAATTGAATCTAGTAACATTAAGAAGGATAAATTTTTAATTAGTTAAGACACGTTCATAATTAATTCAACCCCCCCTTCTTAATTATTCTGAGGCCACTCGATCCAACAACAGTATTAGTACAATTCTGGTATGGCTCCAGATAGAATGCAGCTGCAGAACATGTTCAAAAAGGAGCACGAATCTTTCAAAGAATACGCCCAAAGGTGGAGGGATCTGGCAGCTCAAGTGGCACCCCCAATGACGGAAAGGGAGATGATAACAATGATAGTAGATACGTTATTAGTGTTCTATTATGAGAAAATGGTGGGTTACACACCTTCAAGCTTTGCAGATTTAGTTTTCACCGGCGAAAGGATTGAAGTGGGCTTGAGAAATGGCAAATTTGATCATCCTGCTTTGATAAATAAGAAACCTGGGGCAAATGGAGAGGATGAGAAGGAGGAAGGAACCCATGTTGTGGCTGCCGTTCCTACATGGGCAAATTTCCCACCGGGTCAACAATGTCATTACTCAGCCAATATCAACCCTTCTCATTACCTGCCACCCGATCAACCACAAAGGCCACCCTTAAATCAGCCACAAGGCCCACCTGCCGCACATCCAATGCCAAACACCACCCTTAACACAAACCAAGACACCAACCAAGGAGGGAATATTCTAGCAAAAAAGCCTGTAGAATTCACCCCAATTCTGATGTCCTATGCTAACTTGCTCCCATATCTACTTGATAATTCAATGGTAGCCATAACCCCAGCCAAGGTTCCTCAATCTCCATTTTTCTGAGGATATGACTCGAACGCAACATGTGCTTACCATGGAGAAGTTCTGGGGCATTCCATTGAGCATTCTAGGACCATGAAACATAAGGTGCAAGGTCTAATTGATGCGGGCTGGCTGAAATTTGAGGAGAATCGCTCATGAATTCTGACATTGACAAGCAACACTATACATGGGGAAATTTGAAGGTTGTTGTTAGATGTCTATAATGACTCATTAGGATTTTCAAGTTTATGTCATTATTGTAAACCACAGTTACAATGCTAATAATATGGATAAATTTGACATCCTTGTCTCTCATCCTCTCACAATTACATCTTTTCTTATTTGACTTCCATTGGAATATGAGTGTAAGCCGTTGGTTTGTTTGCTCAAGTGACCTGCGCTCTTGAGTTTTGACTTCTAAGACTGTTCAATCAGAAATTACTCGTTCTACACGTTTAGTGAAGGTGCCGTAAAACAACGAGTAAGACAATTCAAAACAAAATGTTTGATTGGCTGTGTTTCAAATTAAGAAGTACAAACATTCATGTGACCTCATTTTATCATTCCTAAAAGTTGTCTTTTTGAGAGAAAAGTGAGTTATCAAGAACAAGAGTCATTTGACTTAATCTGTCAATTGAAAATCCTTTAAATGTTTCTCGTCCTTGAAATTTCTTTTTCGAGAAATGTGCACAGTTTCTTTCATCTTGCCTTGCCACAAGGCCATAGCAAAAGTCAACAATAGATACCTCAAGGCCCTACACTAGGGCAATGAGAGGCATCATGCATGAGCTTCAAGCGAACCTAAGGACAGATCAAAAGTTCTTACCTGGTAGGTTGAAAACCCAAAAGTGCGACCTAAGCAAAAATTAGGGTGATAAAAAAAAAACAATCAGGGGCGTGTTGTTAAGGTTTGGTCCCAAAATCCAAACTACAAAAGGATCTAAGTCAAGATTTGAAATGACACATGGCCATGTTTCAACATCCCAAACACTAGTTTATCCTTTGCTACCCCCTCCGAGCCAAAGCATATTTGTTTTCTAAAAACAAAAAACAAAATAAGAACCCCAAGTAAGAACCACCGCTAAATCAGCGGGAAGAACAATGCAAACAACGTATGCATGAAGTTGGGCAACAATGAAAAAGAAAATAAAATCCACCAAAGGCGAGTAAAGAAAGAAAAAGAGAGACGAAAGATCTCCAAATTTTGCAAGAAAGGCACGAAAGTGCAATGGGAAATTAATGAATAAGACAAAAGGAATAAAGCCCAACCCAAAGATACAAGCAATGCTCTTGAGGTTCTTACTGAATATAACCCTCAAACACTCTTTGAGCCTGTCTAATCCTTTCTTTCATAGCCCTCTTACCCGTGACCACGTTACAAGCCCAATAAAGCCCATGTGGATCAAGGAATGACTAATTTGCTTTTAAGTTGGGATTCTGGAATGAAAATCACACGCGCTTGTGATTGTTAATCCTTTCTTTCATAGCCCTCTTACCCGTGACCACGTTACAAGCCCAATAAAGCCCATGTGGATCAAGGAATGATTAATTTGCTCTTAAGTAGGGAATGGCAGCCCAAGGTAACTGCCATTTCTGAAAGTAAAGATCTTTCCTCTATGTCTCTTGCCACTCTTTTTGGCAAATTGCAGAAGCATGAAATGGAACTTCAACGTCTCAACCAAAATGAAGAGACCGAAAAAAGGAAAAGAAGCATAACACTCAAAGCCTCCTCCTCAATGTAAGAAGAAGAAGAAGAAGAAGAAGAAGAATCTGATGATGAAGAGGACTTCTCACTCTTTGTAAAAAAGTTTCATAAATTTGTCAAAAATAGAAGAATGGAGAGAAGCCATAACTTCAACAATGGGAAGAGATCCCAAGAAGTTTCTCCAACTCTTAAATGCTATAAGTGTAATCAACTCGGTCACATAAAGGCAAACTACCCCTCAAATGAGTCATGGCCCGAGAAGAATGAGAAGAAAAGCTATAAAGAAAGAAGATCCAAGAAGGCGTATATTGCTTGGGATGACAATGCCTCATCCGATGGTTCGGAGAAGGAGATCAACCTTCTATCCAAGGACTATGAAAGTGATGAGAACATCTCTCAAGAAGTTTAAGCAAGAAAAACAAAAGTCTGACTTCCATCTTTAAAGAACTAAGCACTTAAATCATGAAAAAGGTAACATCAAAACCATTCTCTTTTAAATCAAGTTGGTTGAAACTTTCCTTTCAATTAACTTGTTTATATGATGACTAACAAAAAAAATTTTGTTTGTCTTGATTGATTGTTATTATGAGTATGCGCTTATATGTTTGATTGACTTATTTTCTTTCTCGAAGCATGAAGTTCATTATTAAAACAAATACTTGATAGTGCCTATGATTCTTGCATGATTTTAAGTATGATATGTGAATTACTTGAAAAGTCATTCATAAATTTTTTTTTTAAAAAAAATCTATTATGTTATATATATATTTTTTATATAAAACATTTTGATTCCCTTTCAAATCCTTTCACCCTAAGAATTCATTCTGCACTTAGTTTTGCTAAAATGCTCTCTGGTAATCGATTACCACAATATGTAATCGATTACAACGAGTCAGGCTAAGTGTAATCGATTACCAAAAGATGTAATCAATTACAATGCGTCCCCGCTGCCTATAAATTCAAATTTCAGAATTCACGAAACTGCAACTTTGTCTCTCTCGCAAAACCCTCATTCCCAAATTTTCTTTCTGCCATAACTTACTCATTTCTTATCCAAATCTCATCCCACAAAGCCCAAAATTCATCTTTTTTCATCCTCTTTCATTTCAACTTATTGAAATTTTTAATAAGTCTCTCAACTAGCAGAACCATCAAAGAAGCGCAAGGATTCTTCTAGTAGAAGCCAACGACACTCTGAGGCTCAGGATACTCCAATTCCTTCCTCCATTTCCTCCTCCTCATTGTTCTAATTGGAAGAACAACGTACACGGTACACTAACCCCTTCTCCTCTCGTTCTATCATTGAGCCTAAGTTCATAGATATGGATTTCTTTTCTGATGAGAGTTTCAAATGCATTCAAGCATTTCATAACTCAAATCTCATTCCCTTTATGTCTTTAAAACTGCCTGTGTATTCTGAATTGGTAAGAGTATTTTATTCTAACCTTGAAATTCAAGAAAGTACCTTGATTTTAGAGGTCTATGGGATAAAGATGGTCATTGACCAATCCCTCTTCTATGATTTGACCCAATTGTCTAGTGATGGTGTACCATTTGAAGGTGCACTGGATGATGATTGGAAGTTTGATTTTTCTTTGCATGATGCCCGCCGGTTGGTCTGCACCAACCAAGCAGATATGACCGGAAGGCTGCTTGCCGGTTCATTGGCTCTTGAAAGTCGCATCCTCCATTATCTAATTGTTCGTATCTTACTCCCCAGATCTTCAAACCTTGCACAGGTTTCTGAAGAAGATCTAATATTCATATGGGCCTTTCATACCGGCCAACAAATTGATTGGGCACATCTAGTCCGGTATCACATGCATAAGGCATTGCGATTAGATGCTCCTTTGCCCTATCCTCACTTAGTTACCTTGTTCCTTCAACATTTTAACATCCCTCTTGATTCTGAACCATGTGTTCCAATCAAGAGATCTTTCTTGATTGGTGTTGTTGTGGTTGCGTCCTTTGGTTACCACAAAGAGCATGATGGCTCTTGGGTAAAAAAGGGTGCTCAACCAAATCATGATTGATGTGTCATTATTTTCTCCTATTTCTTAACCCTTTTGGTCACCATTTTAATTACTGATTAGCCTTAATTGTCAAATTAATTATGCAGTTTTATCATTTGGGCCTACTTGACTAATTTTGTGTTTTTAATTTAATTTCAGGCGAATTATAAGCAATTGGGCTTGAATCCGGAATTGGGCTTGGACTTGAAGAGAGCAGACAATTTTAGTTTATCAAATCTTATCTTATCTAGATTTTATTTCAATCTTATCTTGTCCAGATTTTATTTTATTTATGGGCTTGGACTTACAACAGATTTGTAAGCTTTGGGGCTGAGAACCTATATAACAGCACCAAGGTTTTTGTTTTAGGAGGTTTTTTCGTTTGGAGAGAAGAATACATTTAGGTTTTGCAATTCCAATTTTTATTGTTCATGCGCACTATTCACGTAGCAATAAAATTCGTTTTCTGCTTCAATCTGCAATTTCGTTTTCTACTGATTAATGAAAGGCTAAGTCTCCGGTGTTGTTTTCTCTTGAGGATCAAGCACAACTCTCTTTGAGGTTTTGTTATTATTATTGCATTCTTATCAGTTTTTCCTCTTCACCAATTACTCTGTATTTGTTGCTATTAATCCATGCATGCTTAGTGCTTGATTAATTGTCTTTGCGCTTAATTTACGTTCTTGCTTAATGGTCAGTTTCGTTCATGATTAATTGGTGTATGTGTTGCTTAATCACATAATGACAACCTTATGTTAATTTTCGCTTAGTAATTTAATTTAGGGTTGGATTAAGTGGTTGAACTAATTAAGGATAAATTCTCGTAACCTAAGATAAGAGACTTGCTTGTGAATCAAGGGGAAACAACATGTTTTAATTCTGTTATTTTCTAATTTAAATTTGTTTGCTGTTTAATTTACAAAAACAAACAACCCCCCAATTCGTTACTATTTTATTACTATCTATTATGAACGTTTGGTTGACCATTTCTCGTTGGGAGACGATCTAGGATCACTTTCTAGGTACTGCATTTTTAATGTTTATTTGATTCGGGTACGGCCTCTATCTAATTTGGCGCCGTTGTCGGGGAGCAGTGGGCCAAAGGTTCATAATAGTGTTTAGTTGTCTTGTTTTGTGTAGCATTCTGTTTTGCATTTCAGTTGCGTCTCGTGTTTAGCAACTGTTTTTAGCGATTGATTCAGCTTTGTGTTTTGTTGTGAACAGTGATGAACAGTGATTAGAGACTGGGATTTAGAGACTGATTTTGCAATTTAATTAGCGATTTTTGTTTTGATAGTTAGAGTTGTTATTTTTGGCTGATTTTTTGTGTGGTAGTTTCTTTTGATCCATATTTTGTGTGAAAAATACCAGGAGCACTTGGTGTGGCAGTATTTGAGAGACACAAAAATTTTGGGAACTTATTTTTAGCAAAACTTAAAACGGCCATAACTTTTGTTTCGGGTATCAGAATGACTATTATTATATATGCATTTGGGGTAGAAAAAAATTCCCATACTATGACAACCCGCTATAGCCGGCTGAGGCCTCCCAAACTCCCAAAATCATCTGTTTACTAAGTTTTTTTATTTATTTTTCAAGTATTATTGTCCTATTTTTCTCAATTTTGCTTAGGTATTTTTCATAGTTATACTTAGAATTTTTGTTTGAAATTTTTTGTGCTATCTTTTCATGATTTTAGGGTGTTCCTCACAAAATTTCAGCTCATTTTGATATCGTTTGAGTATAGCTGTAGTTTTACTCCCTTGTTAGGTGCTTGTTGAGAACACATTATTTGCAGCATATAGTGCATGACTAGGGGAAATCCAAGTGATTTACAACCCTTTGATCCTGAAATACATAGGACCTTTCATAGATTAGTTAGGCATAGTGTGCATCCTGGTCATTCTGTGCATTTTGAGCATCCTGATCATTTTGAGCATTATGTTGCTGGTGATTCTAAATATTTTGATTTTGAGCATTCGGCTATTAATTTTCATACTGAGAACATGGCTCAACCTCCACCTCGTGAGAGGACTCTTAGGGAGATGGTTGCACCTGATTTCACTTATGAAAGCTTGTGCATTCAATATCCTGATGAGGGTGTTCCATATTTTCTCAAGACTGGACTAATACATTTGCTGCCCAAGTTTCATGGTCTTGTAGGTGAAGATCCTCATAAGCATCTTAAGGAGTTCCATATTGTTTGTTCCACCATGAAGACCCCTGATGTCCAAGAAGATCATATCTTTCTAAAGGCTTTTCCTCATTCTCTGGAGGGAATGGCAAAAGATTGGCTATACTACCTTGCTCCCATGTCCATTTTCAGCTGGGATGACCTTAAGAGGGTGTTCTTGGAGAAATGCTTCCCTACATCTAGGACCACTGCCATCAGAAAAGACATTTCAGGCATCAGGCAACTTAGTGGAGAAAGCATGTATGAGTATTGGGAAAGATTCAAGAAATTGTGTGCAAGCTGTCCTCACCACCAGATTTCTGAGCAACTCCTTCTTCAATATTTCTATGAAGGACTTAGCAACATGGAGAGGAGTATGATTGATGCTGCCAGTGGTGGAGCCCTTGGTGATATGACTCCAGCTGAGGCTCGGAATTTGATTGAGAAAATGGCTTCCAACTCCCAACAATTTAGTGCAAGAAATGATGCTATTATCCTTAGAGGAGTCAATGAGGTGGCCACAGATTCATCTTCATCTGCTGAAAATAAAAAGCTTGAGGGAAAACTTGATGCCTTGGTCAACCTAGTAACTCAGCTTGCCATGAATCAGAAATCTGCATCTGCACCTATTACAAGAGTCTGTGGTCTATGTTCTTCTACAGATCACCATACAGATCTATGTCCTTCTTTGCAACAATCTGGAGTCAATGAGCAACTTGAAGCTTATGTTGCAAACATTTATAATAGACCCCCTCAGCAGCAAAACCAACAACAGCAGAGTAATTATGATCTTTCAAGCAACAGATACAGTCCAGGTTGGAGGAATCATCCAAATCTGAGATGGGCAAGTCCTCCACAACAACAATAGCCTGTCCCTCCTTTCTAGAATGTTGCTGGTCCAAGCAAGCCATATGTTCCTCCTCCAATGCAGCAGCAGCAATAGCAACAACAAAGATAACAAGCAACTGAGGCTCCTCCTCAACCTTCCTTAGAAGAGTTAGTGAGGCAAATGACCATCCAGAATATGCAATTTCAGCAAGAGACAAGAGCATTCATTCAGAGTCTGACAAATCAGATGGGGCAGATGGCTACTCAGTTGAACCAAGCTCAGTCCCAAAATTCTGACAAATTGCCTTCACAAACTGTGCAGAATCCGAAAAATGTGAGTGCCATCACCTAGAGGTCTGGCAACCAAATTTAAGTGCCTCCACCAGTAGTAGCACCTGCACCTAAACCTGTCAAGCTTCATTCTACACCTGAAAAAGAGGATGAGATAGTTGCACAAAAGAGAAAGCTTCCTAACAAAAATTTTCATGCAGGTGGACCTTCTTCTAGTAATTCTGACTTACTGCAGCCTCCTATCCCTCTTCCATTCCCACCTAGAGCAATTCCAAACAAAAAAATGGAAGAAGCGGAAAAGGAGATCTTGGAGACCTTCAGGAAAGTAGAGGTGAGCATACCTCTGCAAGATGCCATCATTCCTTATGCATTGAATCTGAATCTGAGTTTGAATTTGCATACTTGTCATTCCTTATGCATTGAATCTGAATCTGAGTTTGACTTTGATCCTGTATTTGATTTTTATGATGAGAATGAATTTGAATTTGAGTCTGGTTCTAATTTTATGGGTGTTGTACCTCTTGATGTTGACTTTTTAGAGTCAGAATGCACTAACCATGTTACAGGAAGTACATATACTTCTGACTTGCTTTATGAGGTACAGGCTGAGGAACCTTACCAGCAACCCTCAAATATGCTTACTTGGAGGACAAGGAAAAATTTTCTAGTGGTCATCTCTGCCTCCCTTGTTGCTGAGCATGAGGAGAAGTTGTTGCTAGTGCTCAAGAAGCACAAGAAGGCCATTGGATGGACTTTAGTAGACATTCTTGGTATTAGCCCATCTACATGCATGCATAGGATACTTCTAGAGGATGGAGCTAAGCCAGTGAGGTAGCCACAGCGGCGACTCAACCCCATCATTCTAGATGTGGTGAAAAAGGAGGTGACCAAGCTCTTCCAAGCTAGAATCATCTACCCCATTTCTGACAGCCAGTGGGTGAGTCCAGTCCAAGTGGTTCCTAAGAAGACAAGCCTCATAGTGATTAAGAATGAAAGGGATGAGCTTATCCCTACAAGAGTGCAGAACAGCTGGCGAGTCTACATTGATTATAGGAGGCTGAACCAGGTAACCAAAAAAGATCATTTTCTCCTTCCATTCATTGATCAAATGCTTGAGCGCTTGGCAGGTAAGTCTCATTATTGTTTTCTTGATGATTTTTCTGGTTATTTAAAAATTCATATTGCTCCTGAGGACCAAGAAAAGACCACATTCACCTGTCCCTTTGGTACTTTTGCCTATAGAAGGATGCCCTTTGGCTTATGCAACGCCCCTAGTACCTTCCAGCGGTGTATGCTTAGCATTTTCAGTGATTTTTTAGAGAGTTGAATAAAGGTGTTTATGGATGATTTTACTGTTTATGGATCCTCTTTTGATGCATGTTTGGATAGTTTGGATAGAGTTCTTAATAGGAGCATTGAAACTAACCTTGTGTTGAATTTTGAAAAATGTCACTTCATGGTAGAACAAGGTATAGTTTTAGGGCATATCATTTCCAGTAGGGGCATAGAGGTAGACCCTGCAAAAATAGTTGTTATTTCACAATTGCCTTACCTCTCTTGCGTGCAAGAGGTTCGTTCTTTTCTTTCTCATGCAGGGTTTTATAGGCGCTTTATCAAGGATTTTAGCAAAATGGCCCTTCCACTATCCAATCTGCTACAAAAGGAGGTGAAGTTTGATTTTGATGACTAGTGCAAAGAGACTTTTGATTGCCTCAAGCGTACGGTGACTACCACCCGTATCATTCAGGCACTTGATTGGACAGTCCCATTTGAGCTAATGTGCGATGCATCCAATTACGCATTGGGGGCTATCCTTGTTAAAAAGATTGATAAGCTGCCTCGGGTGATCTACTACGCTTCCAGAACTTTGGATGCTGCTCAAGCAAATTACACTACCACAAAGAAAGAGCTATTAGCAATAGTTTTTGCTCTTGAGATATTTCGTTCATAATTACTTGGTACTCGTGTTATTTTTTATACTGACCATGCAGCTCTGAAGTACCTGTTGAAAGAGGCTGAATCAAAGCCTAGATTGATCAGGTGGATGCTTTGGCTCCAAGAGTTTGATTTGGAGATCCATGATCAGAGCGGTGCACAGAACCTCGTGGCTGACCATCTGAGTAGGATTGAGCGTGTGTCTGAGGACTCACCCATTCGGGATGATTTTCTGGATGACCATTTGTACATTCTGTATAGTATTTTTGATTCCTTCCCTACTCCTTGGTTTGCTAATATTGTGAATTATTTGGTTGCTTCTGTTTTTCCTCCCCTAGAATCTAAAGCTCAAAATGATAAAATTAAGAGTGATGCTAAGCATTATATTTGGGATGACCCCTATTTGTGGAAGTTGTGCAGTGACCAGGTTATTAGGAGATGCATTCCAGACCACGAGATTGACTCGGTCCTGTAATTCTGTCATTCTTCCGCACCAGGTGGCCATCTTGGCATACAGAGGACAGCTCACAAGGTGCTTGACTGCGGTTTCTATTGGCCCACCATCTTCAAGGATGCGTGGAGAATTTGTAGCACTTGTGAGCCTTGTTAGAGAGCAGGCGGCTCACTTTCTTGGAGACAACAAATGCCTCAACAACCCATGTTATTCTGTGAGGTGTTTGATGTCTGGGGTACAGATTTTATGGGGCCTTTCCCTGTCTCTTTTGGTTTTGTTTATATTCTCCTTGCTGTTGATTATGTTTCAAAATGGGTGGAAGCCAAACCCACCAGAACTAACGATGTTAAGGTTGTTGTGGATTTTGTTAGATCTAGTCTGTTTTGTAGGTTTGGAGTCCCTAGAGCCATCGTTTGTGATCAAGGCACCCATTTTTGTAACAGATCCATGTATGCCTTGCTCAAAAAGTATGGGGTCGTGCACAGAATTTCCACACCTTACCACCCCCAAACTAATGGGCAGGCTGAGATTTCAAACAGGGAGATAAAAAGGATATTGGAGAAGATTGTGCAGCCGAATAGAGAAGATTGGAGCACCAGGCTGGATGATGCTTTTTGGGAGCATAGGACTGCCTACAAAGCACCCATAGGAATGTCGCCTTATCGGATTGTCTTTGGCAAGGCATGTCATCTTCCTGAAGAGATAGAGCACAGAGCCTACTGGGCTGTAAAGACCTGCAACTTCTCTATTGATCAGGCTGGAGAGGAAAGGAAGTTGTAGCTAAGTGAGCTAGATGAGATCCGTTCAGAAGCCTATGAGAATTCCAAATTCTACAAGGAGAAGACCAAGAAGTTCCATGATAGCTTGATAGCCAAGAAGGACTTCATGGTTGGACAGAAAGTTCTATTGTATAACTCTAGGCTCGGACTCATGAGTGGTAAGTTGAGGTCAAAGTGGATTAGTCCTTTTGTGGTGACTAATGTTTTTCCTTATGGTACAGTTAAAATCAAAAGTGAATCCACAGATAAGAGCTTCAAGGTCAATGGACACCGGCTGAAACCATTCCTCACAAATCCCTGCTTAGTGGATGTAGTGGTGGAGGAGACCTCCTTACTTCACCCTACTTCTCTTCTGCCATGACTTAGGGAGTTTTCTTTTTCTGTCTCCTTCTTTACTTTTATTGCACTTGTCCAAATTTGTTGATTGTTTTGATTGTTCTTGATCTTATGATTATGCTACATTGAGGACAATGTGTTGTTTAAGTGTGGGGGGGGGGGGAGATTGTTCTTTAATTTTGTTGGGTATTCTAGTTTAATTTTATTAGGTTTTTCTAGGTTAATTTTGTTATTTTGGTTTTATGTTTTGTGTACAACATTGCATGTTTCTCTTTGAATTTTGGGTTATGTACAGGTAATGGGTAATTGTTTTTGAAATAGGAGTTTCTTGGCATTTTGTGAATTAAAATCCTTGTTTTTCTCTGCATGTCAAGTTAGTTTTGAAAGTTCAAATTGAAAGTGATAGATTTACCCTTGGTGAGAATTTGAGCCATCATCATCTATTTTATTCAGTGTGTTTTGCCCCATTGATTGCTTGCACAATAGCCTTGGCTTGACTCTTGTTGATACTTCTTGCTTCACATGCATGTTGGGAGATGATTTAGGCATTTTGTTCTTATAAGCCTCTAGCCAAATGAGCCTACCTTGAATTAATTCCTTTGATACCCCCTTTGAGCCTATGTTCCCCTTTCTTTGTTTTGAAGCTCATTACATGCCTTAAGTGAAAAACCATGATCTCACCCTACCCTTAAGGAATTTTGGAGCTTTGGAATTGTTTTGGGAATAAGTGTGGGGGGGTATGTTTCATTGGATGATATGTTTTTGTTGGCCATGCTTGATGATGTATTTTGGCCATGCTTGATGTATATACATATATTGCCTAATTGTTGCTTTAATTTTCCAATGCTTTTAATTGCTACTGTTCACGTGCAGAAGAAAATAAAAAAAATAATATAAAAAATACAAAAAAAACGAAAAGAGAGAGAGAGAGAATGAAGTTGAATAAATGAGGTCTTGGTTTGAGGACATGGTTGATTTTGTTTTGGGTTTACTTTTAAAGCTTAATTTGTAATTTTGGTTTTGGGGCTTACTGCTTTTTCTTACTTCCCACTTATTCCCCATTGCTCCTCTATTCCTTTGGATTTTAGCTACTATCTCATACTTTCCTCTATCTTGTCCTTGGTCCCATTACAACCTTAAAAGACCTTTTGATCCTCATGTGCATGTGTTTGTGATGTGGTTGTCAATGTTAGAGTCTTGCCAAGTCTATGTGATGTTTGTTTTCATGGGTGCTCTGAGAGTAAACAGTAGCCTAGACACTTGAGAGATAGAGTGCATATCTTGTGAGGCTTTATCACTTTTCATTCTTGAGCTGATTGACTATCTTGCCATGTTTGAGATGCTTGGATGATTTTCATGACTGCCTTGATTCTTTAACTCTTTACGTGTTGGATGTTACCCATTCTATTCATTCCTTGAGATTCATTGAGAAATTTGTAATTGTTTTTGTGTCTGCTTGTTTCTCTTTAATGTCTTTGGATTTGTTCCTTGCTTTGCTTTTTGATTTTGCCCAGGAGTGCAAAAGCCTAAGTGTGGGGGGATTTGATGTGTCATTATTTTCTCCTATTTCTTAACCCTTTTTGTCACCATTTTAATTACTGATTAGCCTTAATTGTCAAATTAATTATGCAGTTTTATCATTTGGGCCTACTTGACTAATTTTGTGCTTTTAATTTAATTTCAGGAGAATTAT
Organism: Glycine soja; assembly: GCF_004193775.1. NCBI lineage: Eukaryota > Viridiplantae > Streptophyta > Magnoliopsida > Fabales > Fabaceae > Glycine > Glycine soja. Next base: position 34,724,314 of record NC_041013.1, read on the forward strand.
AAGCAATTGGGCTTGAATCCGGAATTGGGCTCGGACTTGAAGAGAGTAGACAATTTTAGTTTATCAAATCTTATCTTATCTAGATTTTATTTCATACAATCTTATCTTATCTAGATTTTATTTCATCCAATCTTATCTTATCTTGTCCAGGTTTTATTTTATTTATGGGATTGGACTTAAAACATATTTGTAAGCTTTGGGGCTGAGAACCTATATAACAACACCAAGGTTTTAGTTTTAGGAGGTTTTTTCGTTTGGAGAGAAGAATACTTTTAGGTTTTGCAATTCCAGTTTTTACTGTTCATGCGCACTATTCACGTAGCAATAAAATTTGTTTTCTGCTTCAATCTGCAATTTTGTTTTCTGCTTCAATCTGCAATTTCGTTTTCTACTGATTAATGGAAGGCTAAGTCTCTGGTGTTGTTTTCTCTTGAGGATCAAGCACAACTCTCTTTGAGGTTTTGTTATTACTATTGAATTCTGATCAGTTTTTCCTCTTCACCAATTACTCTGTATTTGTTGCTATTAATCCATGCATGCTTAGTGCTTGATTAATTGTCTCTGTGCTTAATTTATGTTCATGCTTAATGATCAGTTTCGTTCATGATTAATCGGTGTATGTGTTGCTTAAGCACATAATGACAGCCTTATGTTAATTTTCGCTTAGTAATTTAATTTAGGGTTGGATTAAGTGGTTGAACTGATTAAGGATAAATTCTTGTAACCTAGAATAAGAGACTTGCTTGTGAATCAAGGGGATACAACATGTTTTAATTCTGTTATTTTCTAATTCAAATTTGTTTGCTGTTTAATTTACAAAAACAAACAACCCCCCAATTTGTTACTGTTTTATTACTATCTGTTATGAATGTTTGGTTGACCATTGCTCGTTGGGAGACGACCTAGGGTCACTTCCTAGATACTGCATTTTTAATGTTTATTTGATTCGGGTACGGCCTCAATCAATGATGAAGGACACTTACCGGTTGAAGGGGACTCTTCTCTCCTTCAGAGTATTTTGGACAGGTTTGATGGACTTCAAACCTATGTTGGTGAGAGGTTTGACTCCTTGGAATGTCAAGTGGACACACGATTTGAGGAGATGAACTCAAGGATTGCAAAGGTTGAAGAAGATGTCACCATTATTCGTGACTGCCTTGATTTACCTCCACCACCATCAATTTAGACATTACTATTATTATTAGTATTTTGATTTCTAGCCGTATATTTGGCTTTATTATTATGACATTAGAACACTTAATATTTCTTTTAATATTTGCTTAGTATGACTGAACATGATGTTTATGGTTTGTGATATATGACTAAGTGGTTTGCATTTCAATTTGGTTTGTTTCAAATTATGCTTTATGTATGTTTTAGAATCATTTATGTATGTTTGTGTATGTTTTAAATTATTCATGTTTTACGCACTTTGGCCTTTTTTTATGTTGCCAAAGGGGGAGAGAAAATGGGTATTTTAGAAATCAAGATATTATATTTACAAAGTTTTAAAATTAAGCATGAATTCAAAAAGAAAGGGGGAGAAAGAGATGAGTGAACGGTAGAACAAAACTTGTATGTATCCTCTTGATTTCAGGATTGTCATCATCAAAAAGACGGAGATTGTGGAAGCAATGACTTCCAAGATTATTTTGATGATGCCAAAGAATCAAGAGTTAAGCAAGTTCCAAAGAATCAGGAGTCAAAAAAGATTCAAGAATCAAGTTTCAAAGAATCAAGATTCAAGAATAATCAAGTTTCAAGAACAATCAAGTTTCAAGAATCAAGATTCAAGAACAATCAAGATCAAGAATCAAGAGAAGACTCAATCAAGATAAGTACAAAAAAAAATTTTCAAAATATTGAGTAGCACAAGAATTTTTCACAAAATCTTTTACCAAAGAGTTTTACTCTCTGATAATCGATTACCAGAAGGTAGTAATCGATTCCCAGTAGCCAGCACTGTTTTCAAAACTGATTTACAAAGTTGTAATCGATTACCATGAGCATGTAATCGATTACCAATGTTTTAAAATGTTAGATTTCAAATTTCAAGAGTCACAACTAGTGATAAAACATTTTAAACTTGTGTGATGTTCGACTTCCGGCAAGTGCACCAGATTGCACAAGTAGTATAAAGCGGTAAGAACCGAGTATCGAACACTCGTGGAACTTATGTTATTTGGTAAGCTATTTCAGCAAATAGGCGTCTATTGTGTAAAAGTAAGTGTGAATATGAACAAGTGTATAAACTATCTGTGCAAAAAGAAAGAAAATCATGCGAGAGAAATGATGTGTAAAAACAAGTAGAGAACACGTTGGTCTTCCTACTAGGTGCCTGATGCTAAAAAGATATTTTCTATCTAACAATGCTCATGTGTTCTTATGGTGTCTCCTGAAATACTAAACCCCGATTCCTCATGATAGCTTAGCCTAATCCTGATCAAGCATCGTCTGCAGATTCCTCTTGTAAGACTTAACTCAACCAGGACCGCATTAAGACACACATACTCAACTAACTTATCGCACCCCAATTCCTCATGAAAACACGACAGCTCAGCCCTGCACTATGAAGGACTTTAGAGTCATACCAGTTTCCACTGTTGAATGACCCTAACAAAGCATGCATCTACGTGATCAAGGTAAAGGCATACTGGAATGAAAAGCAGATAGCATAGAGAACACACAAAACATCATTAAATAGATAAACATATATTTACATCAGGTACCTACAGGGAAGATCCAACAGAGGATTTAGCTTTCCATACCAGGAAGCCTTCTTAACAACAAAGAGAAGAGCAAGATGAAAGATTTCAAAAATACAAGTGGTGAGGATGTCTCCTTCACCTCTAGGATCTAACAATCACTCACAAACTCCTCTCAAGCTCTCAAATCGGCTCCTGCTTTGAGCTCTGGTCTCTGCAGATCTTTACACAGCAAAATCTCTCAAATCTCTCTAGAACTTGGACCTTTCTCTCTCTTGAAACCCTAGACATGCAAAGTTCTGAATCACAGTCCAAACTCTCATCTCAAAATTTGATATCAGGCTTAAATAGGTGGCCTTGTTTGTGCTCATGCGCTTAGCGTACGTATGGACTGCTTAGCGCATGTTACTGACTTTTGGCTTAGCGCGCCTTTCTCGCTTAGCGGATGAATTGAAGCGATGCGCTTAAAGAGATGAAGCGGTGCGCTTAGCGAACCTATACAGCTCATCTTCTTCTGGATTCTTCCTCGCGCTTAGCCCAGGAATGTTGCGCTTAGCGGATGCTCGCAAAGCCAGCAGATTGGCTTAGCGAGAAGGTGAAAACAGCATTTTCCAAAGCTTGCCTAATTAACCTGAAATTGAGAGAAAATTATTATTAAAGACACAAAATGAAAATACTAAGTATTTATTACCTATACTTAACATAAAATACTTATAACATTACAAAATAACCATAAATTGGGAGAGTTTAATACAATTTATACAAGTTTTATACACAAAAGTTAGTCGTTTTCACCGACTAACATGTAATCGATTACACAATACTTGTAATCGATTACTAGTGTTTCTAAATGTTTTTATTTTCAAATTTAAACATGAAGAGTCACATCTGTTGATGTGTAATCGATTACACCTTGATGGTAATCGATTACCAGTGACTGATTTCGAAAAATAAATTACCAAAAGTCACAATTCTTAAAGTGACTTGTTTCTGAAGAGTTTTTCAAAAGTCACAACCTTTAAGGGACTAGTTTTCAAAAGAGTCACAACTTTTAAAGTGACTAGTTTTCAAAAGAGTCACAATTTTTAAAAGGTGACTAATTTTAAAGAAATTGCCAAGAGTCACAAACTTTAACATGAGTCATCAAATGATTATAAATATGTGACCATGGCACAAATTTCAAATAACTAAGACTGATTTCTTTCATGATTAACAGATTTCTTTCATAGAGTTTTTGTTCAATACTTTCTCTTCCAAGAAAAGTTCATTGTTCAAAAACTTGTGCTACTCTTCTTCTTCATTCACTTCTTTCTCTTGTCAAAAGATTCAAAGGACTAACCGCCTGAGAATTCTTTTGTTTCTTCCCTTCTCCCTCTTGACAAAAGATTTCAAAGGACTAACCACCTGAGATATCTTCAGTTTCTTACAAAAGATTTCAAAGGTCTAACCGCCTGAGATATCTTTTTCCCTTTCCCTTTATACAAAAGATTTCAAAGGACTAACTGCTTGAGATATCTTTTGTATCCCTCTCACAGAGAATTCAAGGGGCCTAAGAATTCTTTGTCCTAACACATTGGAGGGTACATCCTTTGTGGCACAAGTAGAGGGTACATCTACTTGGGTTGTTATACTGAGAACAAGAGAGGGTACATCTCTTGTGGATCAGTTCAAGTGGAGGGTACATCCACTTGGTTGTTCAAAGAGAACAAAGGAGGGTACATCCCTTGTGGATCTTTGGCTTGTAAAGGATTTTATAAGGTTGAAAGAAATCTCAAGAACCGTTGGTTGCTTGGGGACTGGATGTAGGCACGGGTTGTGGCCGAACCAGTATAAATCTTGTGTTTGTCTTCTTCTTCCCTACACTCTTTAATTTCCGCTGTGTACTTTTGATTAAGTTATTGTTTCTGTTCTTTACTTTCTTAACTTAGTAGTAAACGCCTAGTTGAATCTAGTAACATTAAGAAGGATAAATTTTTTAATTAGTAAAGGGAAAGTTTTATCGGACTGCGGTAAGACCGACGATTTTGTACGGAACAGAATGTTGGGCGGTCAAGAGCCAACATGAGACTAAAGTAGGTGTAGCGGAGATGAGGATGTTGCGGTGGATGTGTGGTAAGACTCGACAGGATAAAATTAGAAACGGAGCTATTAGAGAGAGGGTTGGAGTAGCGCCTATTGTAGAGAAGATGGTGGAAAATAGACTTAGGTGGTTTGGGCATGTAGAGAGAAGACCGATAGACTCTGTAGTGAGGAGAGTAGACCAGATGGAGAGAAGGCAAACAATTCGAGGCAGAGGAAGACCCAAAAAGACTATAAGAGAGGTTATCAAGAAGGATCTCGAACTTAATGATTTGGATAGAAGTATGGTACTTGATAGAACATTATGGCGGAAGTTGATCCATGTAGCCGACCCCACCTAGTGGGATAAGGCGTTGTTGTTGTTGTTGTTGTAGTCAAGACACATTACTAATTAATTCAACTCCCCCTTCTTAAATATTCCGAGGCCACTTGATCCAACAAAAAGCTCAAAGACACTTATGATAATAGGGTGTATCTTATGTTAGTCTCTCATGTAGACTACTTTTGGATTTCTTTCGAATCCAAGGGTAGCCTTCGCTAGATAAATTTTTTCAGGATCAACCCATACCATCAAGTTTCAATGGGGTCAACAGACCCATGGCTTTACTCTATGACCTTAAATCAAGAAAGTTTCACTTGGTCATATACCAAAGTGTAACAATCCATTGCCATCATTCAATGGGGCAAGCGATTGGTCCCAAAACCTTATATTTCTCTTGCTATGCAGAGTAATCGATGTTTTAAACAAAAGAGAGAGAGAGAGAGAGAGAAGGGGGAAAACCATATGATCAATATTTCAAGTGATTGATTAAATGTCAAACGGCTCCATTACCGTCACTCCAAAATTGGAAAGTGACTAAATCAAACAGAGCATACACTCTAAGGGAGTCCCCGATGAGATTTGCAAAAAAATAGGATGAGGTTGCATGAGTTATCACATATTTCAAAAGTAACAGTCAATCTGTGTTTTTCAAAAAAATCAAATCAAAATCACAAAAAATAGGAAAGAATGTCATGAACATTGTACAAATTTCCATTGCATTGCATTGTTGCATACAGAGCCCGCATTTACTGCATTTCAGGATGAAGGTTGCACGCATCTGCATCCCCAAAAATTATATTCAATGCATAGATTTCTCTTTAAAGATGAAAGGCCCTCTCAAAGAGTCAATCTCTTGCCTTCCCATAAGGTTGAGCCCTTTGGTACTACTACCTATTGGCTTATTTTATAGGACTCAAAGTCCTCGCTTTTATGCTTTTGGAGGGCTCAAAGTCCCCACCTTCGTAGGACTCAAAGTCCTCATCATCCATTTTCGTAGGACTCAAAGTCCTCGCCTTTATCTTTCATATGACTCAAAGTCCTCACTGTATCTTTCATAGGACTCAAAGTCCTTACTTTATCTTTCGTAGGACTCAAAGTCCTCGTCTTTCACAGGACTCAAAGTCCTCACTTTTTTCTTTCATAGGACTCAAAGTCCTCTGCCTTTATCTTTCATAGGACTCAATGTCCTTTGTCATTTATGCTTTTTAGAGACTATTTCAGTCTCCCTTTGCTATCCAGAGACAATCGAGTCCGATGGCACACAGAGACAAATATGGTTATCTGCCCTGTTTTCGAAGACTCAATGTCTTTCAATCGAGGCTATTTCATTCTCCCTTTGCTATCCAGAGACATTCAAGTTCGATGGCACACAAAGACAAATATGGTCATCTGCCCTTTTGTCGAAGACTCAATATCTTTCAACCGAGACCATTAAAGTCTCCTTTGCTATCTGGAGACATTCAAGTCCGATGGCACGCAAAGACAAATGTGGTCATCTGCCCTTTTGTCGAAGACTCAATGTCTTTCGATCTAGGCTATTAAAGTCTCTTTTGCTATCCAGAGACATTCAAGTCTGATGGCACGCAGAGATAAATATGGTCATCTGCCCTTTTGTCGAAGACTTAATGTCTTTCGATCGAGGCTATTAAAGTCTCCTTTGCTATCCAGAGACAATCAAGTTTGATGGCACGCGGAGACAAATTTTGGTCATCCGCACCACCTTTGCTATCTAGAGACAATTAAGTCTGATGGCGAGCGGAGACAAAATTTGGTCATCCGCACCACCTTTGCTATCCAGAGACAATCAAGTCTGATGGCACGCGGATACAAATTATGATCATCCGCACCCTTTTTGCCATCCGGAGACAAGCGAGTCCAATGGCACGCGGAGACAAATTATGGTCATCTGCACCTTCTTTACTATCCAGAGACAATCAAGTCTGATGGCACGCGGAGACAAATTATGGTCATCCTCACCCTTTTTGCTATCCAGAGACAATCAAGTTCGATGGCACGTGAAGATAAATTATGGTCATCCACACCTTCTTCGCTATCCAGAGACAAGCGAGTCTGATGGCACGTGGAGACAAATTATGGTCATCCGCACCCTTTTTGCTATCCAGAGACATCAAGTCCGATGGCATGCAGAGACCATTATGGTCATCTGCACCCTTCGCCATCCAAAGACAATCGAGTATGATGGCATACGGAGACCATTATGGTTATCCGCACCCTTCGCCATCCAGATACAATCGAGTCCGATGGCACACGGAGACAAATTATGGTCATCTGCACCCTTTTTGCTATCCAGAGACAAGTGAGTCTGATGGAACACAGAGACAAATTATGGTTATCCACACCCTTTTTGCTATCCAGAGACAATCGAGTTCGATGGCATGCAAAGACCATCATGGTCATTCGCTTTTTTTTTAGAATATTTTAGTCTATTTTTCCATCCAAAGACAATCAAGTCCGATGGTATGCAAAGACAATCATGGTCATTCGCTCTCGTTGTTTTCGAGACTATTTTAGTCTCCTTTGCCATCTGTAGACGATCAAGTCCGATGGCATGTAGAGACAAATTATGGTCATCTGTCATTTTTATATTTTGAAGACGATAATGTCTTCACAAGGCAACAATGCCTTCTTTTACTTTTTGAAGATGACAATGTCTTCAAAAGGCAACAATGCCTTCATCTACATTTCGAAGATGACAATGTCTTCACCAGGAAACAATGCCTTCATCTACATTTCAAAGATGACAATGTCTTCAAAAGGCAACAATGCCTTCATCTACATTTCGAAGACGACAATGTCTTCAGTCATTGCATGCTTTCAAAAGGCGACAATGACCTTCATTTACCTTTCGAAGACGATAATTTCTTCAGTCATTACATGATTTCAAAAGGTGACAATGACCCTGATTTACATTTTGAAGAGGATAGTGTCTTCAATCATTGCATGCCTTCAAAAGGCAATAATGTCTTCATTTACATTTCGAGGATGACAGTGTCTTCAGTGATTGCATGCCTTCAAAAGGTGACAATGACCCCCATTTACATTTTGAAGATGACAGTGTCTTCAGTCATTGTATGCCTTCAAAAGGCGACAATGTCTCCAATTACATTTCGAGGATGACAGTGTCTTCAGTCATTGCATGCCTTCAAAAGGCGACAATGACCCCCATTTACATTTTGAAGATGACAATGTCTTCAGTCATTGCATGCCTTCAAAAGGCAACAATGTCTCCAATTACATTTCGAGGATAAGAGTGTCTTCAGTCATTGCATGCCTTTAAAAGCCAACAATGTCTTCATTTACATTTTGAGGACGATAGTGTCTTCAGTCATTGCATGCCTTCAAAAGGCGACAATGTCTTCATTTACATTTTGACGACGACAGTGTCTTTAGTCATTGCATGCCTTCAAAAGGCGACAATGACCCCCATTTACATTTTGAAGACGACAGTGTCTTCAGTCATTGCATGCCTTCAAAAGGCAACAATGTCTCCAATTACATTTCGAGGATGACAATGTCTTCAGTCATTGCATACCTTCAAAAGGCGACAATGTCTTCATTTACATTTTGAGGACGACAGTGTCTTCAATCATTGCATGCCTTCAAAAGGTGAAAATGTCTTCATTTACATTTCGAGGATGACAGTCTCTTCAGTCATTGCATGCCTTCAAAATGTGACAAGGTCTTCATTTACATTTCGAAGACGGTAGTGTCTTCAGCCATTGCATGTGTCATACCCTAATTTCGTCCGGGGACCTTTGCTCGATGACGTGCGACCATTCTTTGGTCCTCGTGAGGTGCTTGGCACCCATCATTAGGCAATTTGTGAAATTCCAGGACATGCCGAAAAACCAAAAAAATATTGATGCACAATCCGTAAGTTTCCGTGACACACCGGAAATCAAATGGAAGCATCGTTGCATAATTAAGTGAGGTTCCGTAACATTCCGTAAGTCAAAAAGGGGATGATTATGTAATCCGCAAGGTTCCGTAACATTACGGAAAGAAAACAAGTATCGTTACGAAATTCGTAAGTTTCCGTAACTTTACGAAAAAAGAATCACCAAAAAACAGCAGAGGGGGGTGTACTTAGTAAAAATGGGGGTGCAAATAGCACCCAGGCCCACTTGGGCCCTCCGGAATATTCCTCCAGAAGGCGGTTGCTTCTGGAGGAAGCAACCCTGCTCGCCTGGGCGAGCTGGGCGGCAACCACCTCCCCTATTTTGCTATAAATAGGGGAGGAAGGCAAGAAGGAAGGGGTTCAGCCCCTTAGGCACTTCTCTCTCTTTCGAATTTGCTTGGAAAAATTGTTTCCGTGAAGAAAATCTAAGCCGAGGCGCTTCCGAAACGTTTCCGTAACGTTTTCCGTGAAGAATTTCGCAAAGGTTTCAACCGTTCTTCGACGTTCTTCATTCGTTCTTCATCGTTCTTCGATCTTCAACGGGTAAGTACCTCGAACCAAGCTTTTCGATTCATTCTATGTGCCCGTAGTGGTCCACATTGTGTTTCGTGCATTTTTGTTCTCGTTTTGTTTACTTTTTATACCCCCTGTTGACGTGCTTAAGCCATTTTACTTAAGTCATTTCTCGCTTAACTTAAAAATAAAATAAATTTCCACCGAACGTTTGAATTGTATTATCCATTAACTTCGGTTAAAATAAATTCCGACCGTTCGGTCGTGCCGTAACCACGTTGGAAATCAAAAAGAGGTAAAAAATAATATAATAATCAAAAAGACATCTTTTAGTAAAATAAAGCGGAAAATCAAGTGGACGTTTTCTCTTTGGGATTTCTCATTCTTAATCGAATTGATTAATAACTAAAGTGAAACTAAAGGCTAAAATCAATTCGCCTAGTCAAGCTCGTCCATAAAAAATAGGCTTTTGAAGTTTGTCATTTCATTTCCTCACTAAGTAAAATGGATCATTTTTAAGGTCCAACGCCTTAAAATGATCACCTCTTAAAGTAAAAAAGAATCACTTGATAAAAAAGAACTACGTAGGTCTGATTTTCTCATCCCAAATTGAGGAATACGTAGGAGCAAAGGGAAACACCCTTGTCGACCACAAAAAAGGGGAAAATATAAAAAGGGTATAAAAGGATATAAGGACATAAAAAGGAACGTAAAAATCAAAGTCATGTTTGCACATTCGATTAAAGGCTGCCGTCCCTTGGGGCGGACGTGTGGGGTGCTAATACCTTCCCCGTGCGTAAATACAACTCCCGAACCTTTCACTTAAAAGTTCGTAGATCACGTCTTTTCCGGTTTTTCCGACGTTTTCCTCAAATAAACGTTGGTGGCGACTCCGCGCGTATTCCTTTCGTGGAACACGCATCCCGCGAGTCACGCGTCGCCCTCCCGCCGAAGGGTAGGTTGCGACAGTTGGCGACTCCACTGGGGACTGTTTTTAGAGAGTTAGGCCATTTAATTTTGTGCAATGTTTTACCGTGACTTACCCCTTTGTTGGTTTCCTTTCATTATGTTCTTGTGTATATAAACTCTTTGTTGCTTTTAGTGCGTTTTAAATGTATGCATGAAGTAAATATTTATTCATTTGATGCACACAAACACCAACACTATTTGCACACACTGTGAGTGAAAAAGGGCCCTATACCCGGGTTCATGGGAGCATAAGGAGTGGAGGTGAATCTGTGATCATGCTAGGTCTCCGACTTGCTTGATTACAGTGAACCCTCATCTAGAGCTTTTCTCTTTGAAAACCTATTGTTGCTAGTGGTCCCTACTGCTACAATATGTTCTTCAAAGGGGATGATACCTCTAGAAACCATCAAGAGAGATATAACTACCTTGGGGATTATTGCTAAAAGCCTAGTTAGTTCTCTCCCTTATAGGTCCCTTAAATAGGGGCACGAAGCAAACACGTTGCGTGCCATTTTTCACACTGCCATGCATGAGTATCATATACCCTTTTGCTTATGTTCGGTAAATATTGTCATACTGTGCACATTCCCGCATTGTGTCTTTTGCATAGGCATTGCATATGGGTTCTGTCTTGATCCCTACTGTAAACAAACCAACGGAGGGTCTGTGTCGCCTTCTTAAAAACGTGCGTTGGGGCATTTCGCTACCCCTAGACGTCGTATCTAAGAAGGGGACAAATTCCCCGGACCCCCGCATTCCTAGATTGCATCTGTGTCATATGCATTCCATCATGCATTCATCCATTCCACCCATGATAGATGTCGGAGTTTTGATTCGCACTAGATTTTATTTCACTTTAGTAAAATATGGGATCAAGTCAAAAGCCTTCGCTTAAAAAGAGTTTTTATCAAGTCAAAATCAAGAGCTTAGAGGTCACCAGTTTACGAAAGTTGGGGCAATTAATGGGTCAACTTCAACGGCAAGCCTTCCGCAAAGCCTATGGTAAGCATTTGGGACCTAGCTAGGGTAGAAGTCTCCATGGAACCAATTGCCTCCCTCGCCCAGTATTATGATCAGCCGTTGAGGTGCTTCATCTTTGGGGACTTCCAGCCATCACCAATGTTGGAAGAATTTGAAGAGATCCTAGGATGTCCTCTAGGGGGAAGGAAACCATACCTCTTCTCAGGGTTCTACCCCTCATTGGCCAGAATTTCTAAAAAAGTCCAAATCTCGGCGCAGGAATTAGACCGCCAAAGGCAAGTCGAAAATGGGGTGGTCGGAATACCGAGAAAATATTTGGAGGTAAAAGCAAGAATCTTGGCAGATAAAGGCGAGTGGACCCCATTCATAGACTGTTGATTTTCGAGGGAGTCCTCTTTCCAAATGTGGATGGGTTGGTGGACCTGGCAGCGATCGACGTTTTTCTCGCCTATCATAACCACAAGGAAAGTCCGGTTGTCGCTATGCTAGCCGACCTATATGACACCTTCGACCGAAGATGTGAAGAAAGCAATGCAAGGATTGTTTGCTGTACTCCAGCTCTCTAGGTGGGGCTGGTTTCACACCTTTTTCTCCAAGAAGGCAGGCCCGTCTATCCGCTACAAGGTTACCACTCGTGCTTCGAAAAAGGAAAGGCGAATTGGGACCAACTCTTGGCTAGCATGGGGGGGCGTCTGTTAATTGGTTCCCTCGCTAGAAGGAAGGAAGAATCAAGATTCTATCTTCATGCGAAGGATGTCCAAATGTTCCCTTGATGGGAACAAGGGGTTGTATTAATTATAATCCCGTTCTCGCCGTAAGACAGCTTGGCTACCCCATGAGAGGAGCGCCATTAGACGAAAGCATCACGCCTTTCATCGCACGGGGTTTTAGTGACCACAACGCGAGGGTACTCCAAGGAGTTCGCAAGGCATGAGATGCGGCGTGAAGAAAGGACAGAGAGCTTAGGGGAAGCAGTAATGGGATCATCGGCGGCTATCATAAGTGGCTGAGAGTCCGAACACAAGGATTGGATTGGCTCCCAAATCTAAAGACTGTGAGGGACGATGAGGTTAAAGCTTCGGAAGAAAGTGATGAGGTACAAGCCCTAAAGGCAGAGCTTGAAAGAGCCCGAGTAGTCGAAGAGAAGTTCAAGTCCATAGCCATCGAAGTCTGAAAAGAGTATGATGAACTGAGGGACGTCAATATGGCCACCGCTGAAGCCTTGGAACGAGAAACCAAGAAGGCCCGAAAGGAAGAACACGTGCCAGCGAAGTTTTGAGGGGCTTTATAGGGCAGCAATAGTAAGCTCAAGCTCCGAAGAGGTGAAAGGAATCATCACGGGTCAAAGGCATGATCTTGAAGGACGAGCTAAAGGCTTACCTTAGGTCGAAAAGAAATTTGTCCCAACAGTTAAGCGAGACTGAAGGGAATATGTGGGCCGTCATCGATGAGTGCAAAGAGAAGCTAAATCTAGCGGCGACTCATGAGCAAAGGCTAGAGGATGAGTACGCCAAGATATCAGCAGAAAGCGAAGCAAGGGAGAGGGTAATTGATTCATGGCACCAAGAGGCAACAATGTGGACGGACCGATTTGCTCTTACTTTGAACAGGAGTCAAGAACTTCCCCGATTGCTAGCCAAGGCCAAAGCAATGGTGGACACCTACTCCGCCCCCAAGAAGATCCACGGACTTCTCAGCTATTGTCAACATATGATAGACTTAATGGACCATATGATTAGAAACCGCTAGGAAGTTTGTATTGTCGCTCAGATCTTTACTAGTTATAACTTTTTGAATAAAATGAGTTTATCCCACGTTTTTACTCCAAAAATCAGTGCGAATCAAGTCACTCCCGCATTTTATCTCTAGCATGCATTGTATGTTGGTCTCGTCCTTTGTCACGGGAAGCCGGAAGGTCCATATCACCTTCTTAATTGTACACATGGGGCACTGTGCCCCCAAATGCGCAAGTAAGAAGAGATAATTTTCCGGGCTCTCGTGTCCGTAAAATGCATTCATATCATGCATCGCATAAGCATCTCTTCATAACATCATAATGAACATGTCGTTCCTGCATTTGTCCGTTATCATATTCCAGCCTCACATTTTGCATGAGTCATGGCATCATCATGCATATGCGTTCAACAAACTTTTTGATCTGCAAAATTGCATACCATTTGTTTTCATGTTTACTCATCCTTGTGTTTTCCTCTACAAAAACAAAAAAGGGGAAGCGTGAAACTTCACACTACATTCTTAGTTGCATGTGTTAGGCACCATGAGCCAACCATGTTGGGATCATAAACCCATTTCTAAAAAAAAAAACACACAACAACAAAACAAAATAATTGAACATGGTACCTAATGCATGGTTAACTAGGAAATGGTGTTTCTTCGGGCATCTCAATTTCATAATTACATTTTCCATGCATAGCTTAAAGTATGCCCGAGTCATTCATCCCTATGAGATGTTGTTGAAGTATTGGCGATCAGAATTGCCATTCCTTGGATTATAGGGTTGAACCAAGCTCATGCTTTTATAAAAAGGTTCATCAAGTCATGTTGAAATATGGAAGTAACCGTCTTGCAAAATTAGGGCAAAAGATGAATCGAGTCACATCACTGCTTCGTCTACTGCCAAACATATTTAGGATTGTTAATGTCCTTGTTACTTCCAGTTTCACCTTGACAAAGATGTCATGGACCATGTTGAAAATCTAAATTGATTCAACCCCATATCCTGCGCAAAAATTCGCAATACTTCAACTGTACATCATTCGCATACATCCATGCTTTTCATTGGTTGCATTGCTCATTGCATTCTTTCCTTGAAAAATAAAATAAAATAAAATAAAATGAACTTAATCATTGTTATAAAAAAAAAACATGCTTTACGGCATCCTCACCGAACTTGTGCTAGAGCTAGAGTAATGGGTGAAGTAGAGAAGATACAAGAGAATATGAAGGCCGACATGGAGGCCATTAAAGAGAAAATGGCCACAATGATGGAGGCCATGATGAGCGTGAAGAAGATAATGGAAGCCAATGCGGTTGCAATTGCCGCTACCAGCGTTGTTGCTAAGGTGAACCTGATGTCCCCATCTGGCATCAACCAAATGAATCATCCAACCTCAGATATGGTAGGCAAAGATTTGGGAAGTACGGGCAGCCCCCATGATGTGCAAATTCAAAACGAGCACGCCTTCCCGCCATATGGCTTGCCTCTCAACTATACGCCACCCAATGTGGCGTACAGTCCCAATAAGAATGTCAATAACTCCACTCCTATACCCATTGAGAGCCAACAACCCCGAACTGATCATGCACATGTCTCTTAAACCGTGGGGGAGACACATGAAATTCCCCATCACAATCTAGCCGACTTCGAGCCTTGGCTCGAATATGCCACTGAAGGACAAGCAGTTGGTGGTATACCCCTTGAAAACACTTCGGAAGGCCCTCAGTATCACCCCCAACCACAACCCTCATGTTCCACAGCGGTTTAAAACCCTCATGACTATGGCAGGAATGGGAAAGTTGGATCATCTAGAGGAAAGGCTTAGGGCCATTAAAGGAGGTGAAGATTATGCCTTTGCTAACCTAGAAGAATTGTTCCTAGTACCTAATATCATCACCCCTCCCAAGTTCAAGGTGCTGGACTTTGACAAGTACAAGGGGACTACTTGCTCCAAGAACCATTTAAAGATGTATTGTCGGAAGATGGGGGCATACGCAAAAGATGAGGAATTGTTGATACATTCCTTCCAAGAAATTCTTACTGGGGTAGTTGTTACCTGGTACACTAACTTGGAACCTTCCCGAGTCCATTCCTGGGAGGACCTAATGGTTGCCTTCGTTAGGCAGTGTCGGTATAATGGCTTCGGATAGGATGCAACTACAAAAAGTGTGCAAAAAGGGGGCACGAATCTTTCAAAAAATACGCCCAAAGATGGAGAGACTTGGCAACTCAAGTAGCACCCCCAATAATAGAGAAAGAGATTATCACAATGATAGTAGACACGTGACCGGTGTTCTACTATGAAAAAAATGGTGGGTTACACACCTTCAAGTTTTACAGATTTGGTCTTCGCCAGCAAAAAGATCGAAGTGGGTCTGAAAAAAGGCAAATTTAGTCATCCTGCTTGGACGAATGAGAAAACTGGGGCAAATGAAGAGGGTGAGAAAGAGGGAGAAACCCATGCTGTGACTGCCATTCCTATACGGCCAAGTTTCCCACCAACCCAACAATGTCATTACTCAGCCAATAACAAACCTCCTCCTTACCCACCGCCCAGTTATCCACAAAGGCCATCCCTAAATCAACCACAAAGCTTGTCTACCGCACTTCCAATGACGAAGACCACCTTTAGCACAAACCAAAAAAAACACCAACCAAGAAATGAATTCTGCAGCGAAAAGCCTGTAGGATTCACCCCAAATTCCGGTGTCATATGCTAACTTGCTCCCATATCTACTTGATAACGCAATGGTAGCCATAACCCCTGCTAGGTTCCCTCAAACCCCCATTTTTCTGAGGATATGACTCGAACGCAACATGTGCAGATCGTGGGGGAGCCCTGGGGCATTCCATTGAGCACTGTATGACCCTCAGGCGTAAGGTGCAAGGTCTAATTGATGCGGGCTGGCTGAAATTTGAGGAGAATCGCGTGTAAATCCTGACATTGACAAGAGATGCCACACATGGGGCAATTTTGAAAACTGTTGTTAGATGTCTCTAATGACTCATCAGGATTTTCAAGTGCAAGCCATTGGTCAGTTTGCTCAAGCGACCTGTGCTCCTGAGTTTGGACTTCCGAGACTGCTCAATCAGAGATTACTCGTCTTGCACGTTGGTGGGGGTGCCGTAAAACAACAAGTAAAATTCAAAACCAATAAGTTTCAAAATAAAAAAAATAATAAAAAAAAAGTTCAAAAAAAAAGGGAGGGAGGCATTTGATTGACTGTGTTTTCAAGACATTCATGTGACCTCATTTTATCATTCCGGAAAGTCTGTCTTTTAGAGAGAAGTGAGTTATCAAGAATAGGATGTTGGATAAATGGCCTCAGTTACCTTAAGAAAAAGGGGGGTTGAATTAAGATATGAAGATTATTCCCCAATTAAACTTTCACTCTCTTTTCGGATTAATGATGCACACTGGGACAACCCTTCCCTTGTGTTCAAGAATCCCCTACAACAAGAGACCCACGGTCTCTTAATCCCTTTTCGGAAATAAGAAGAAGAGAAGAAGAAATCTCTCTTAAAAGAGATAGATTCTATAATGAAGATCAATCAAAATTCTTTATTGAATATGCAAGTGGTTGACCAAGGAATCTTTTTGAGAGGATAAAACTGTTTGGGCAATGAAAAGTCTCTTTAAATTCATGTTTCCAAGTCACCTTTGATTGTCATTCATAAAACATCTGAATAGATGTGACTCTTGGAAATTATATTCTGAAAATCCCCTCTGGTAATCAATTACAAGACTTGTGTAATCGATTACAGGTTTTAAAAATTTGAATTAAAACGTTCAATAAACTGCTGGTAATCAATTACCATCCATGTGTAATCAATTACACGTTATAAATTTTGAATTCAAATTTCTAGTGACTGTGATAAACATTTTCAGCTGCTGGTAATCGATTACCATAGAGAAAATCTCAATTTGAAATGATATAATTCTTTGGTCAAACCTTTGTTTGTTTCAATTTGGAAACTTCTTCCTAAAGATTCTAAAGAGATCAAACTTGATCATATATCTTGATTTTCTTGGATAAAACTTAGAAGCACTTGATCCTTTAAGCATCATCAAGGCATCAAAACATCTTGCTTCTACGTAGGAGTCATTTGACTTAATCCATCAACTGAAAGATCCTTCAATTATTTCTCGTCCTTGGAAAATTCTTTTTGCAAGAATCAACTGCTTCTTTCATTCTTCCTCACTACGAGGTCGTGAAAACAAGACAACAATTGGTACCTCTAAGCCCTACACTGGGGCAACGAAAGGCACCATGCAAAAACTTCAAGCGAACCTAGGGGCAGATTAGAAGTTCTCACCCAATAGGTTCCCTCCTACAAGGTCATGACGAAAGACAACGGTTGGTACCTCAAAGCCTTACACTGGGGCAATGAGGGGCACCGTGCATGAGCCTCAAGTGAACATAGGGGCCGATCAAAAGTTCTCACCCATCGATGTTTTTAACAAAAAAAAAAAAAAGGGGGACAAACCCTAGGATTTCAATGGATTGATCAAACATCAAATGACTCCATTGCCGTCACTCCAAAATGGTCAAGTGACTAAATCAAACAGAACACACACTCTGAGGGAGTTCCCGGAGAGATTTGCAAAAAAGATAGGATGAGGTTGCATGAATTATCACCTCTTTCAAAAGGACAGTCAATCTGTGTTTTCCAAAAAAAATTAAATCAAAATCAAAATCAAAATCACAAAATAGGGAAAGAATGCCATGAACATTGTACAACTTTCCATTACATTGCATTGTTTCATATAAAGTCCGCATTTACCCAAATTTCACAACAAAGGTTGCATGCATTTGCATCCCTAAAAATCATGTTAACTGCATAGATTTCCTACATCTAATGTCCAAATCTTGTGGATTTGGGATGACCAGCCCTCTCGATGAGTCGATCTCTTGCTTTCTCATAAGGGTGGACCCTTGGGTACTTGTACCTATCACCTTGAGAGGACTACATGTCCTCGCCTTGAGAGGGCTACACGCCCTCACCTTGGGTACTAGTTACCCTCACCGTTGAGAGGACTACACGTCCTCGCCTTGAGAGGACTACACGTCCTCGCCTTGAGAGGACTACACGTCCTCACCATCAGAGGGCTGCACGCCCTCACCTCCAGAGGACTACATGTCCTCGCCTTGAGAGGGCTACACGCCCTCACCTTGGGTACTAGTTACCCTCACCGTTGAGAGGACTACACGTCCTCGCCTTGAGAGGACTACACGTCCTCACCATCAGAGGGCTGCACGCCCTCATCTCCAGAGGACTACATGTCCTCGCCTTGAGAGGGCTACACGCCCTCACCTTGGGTACTAGTTACCCTCACCATTGAGAGGACTACACGTCCTCGCCTTGAGAGGACTACACGTCCTCACCATCAGAGGGCTGCACGCCCTCACCTCCAGAGGACTACATGTCCTCGCCTTGAGAGGACTACATTTCCTTTCCCTTTTTATCCTTGAACCAAACCAAACCCTGACATGTATCATGTCTAGCCATTCTACAAGCCTTGAGCCAAAATCCTGACTCACCATAAACTTTACCCTCGGAAGCAAAGAAAAAAAAGAAGGAAAGGGAATTTCCAATCAAAGAGAAAGCAAAAAAAGGAAGGAAAGGAAATTCCCAATCAAAGAGAAAGCAAAAAAGGAAGGAAAGGAAATTCCCAATCAAAGAGTGGGAGAAAGAGAAAAAAGAAAAGAAAGGAAATTCCCAATCAAAGAGTGGGAGAAAGAGAAAAAAGAAAAGAAAGGAAATTCCCAATCAAAGAGTGGGAGAAAGAAAAAAGAAAAGAAAGAAAATTCCCAACCAAAGAATGGGAGAAAGTAAAAAAGAAGGAAGCTCCTGGTCAAAGAAACCAGAAGAAATGTGCAGAGAGGTCTTTGGACCAGACAATGTCTGAACAGTACAGAATTGTCACCAAATGAACAAGAAGAAGGAAAGGAAACCACGACCTAAAATGGTCTTCTCCCTTTGATTACCAACCAAAATCCCGTGCGCTAGCGACTTTTTTTTTCTCGCCCCGCACTAAACAAAAAAAAACAGAAAAAAGAAAAAGCCAGAAAAATCAAAAGCCAAAAACACACAAAAGCCGAAAGAAGAAACCACCAAAAGAACCCATTCCCAAGGGAAGCCCTGTTGATCCATGATCACGCGTGTAATTTTTGATTTGATAGGAAATAATTTGCAAAGTCAAGTCATGACATATCTATGGTTCGGAATTAGGATGAAACACTTACCTGTGCGAGATTGATACACTTTGAGTGGATTTCTTCTATTTTTGTCGAACCCAGTGTTTCCTCTAAATGATCATTTAGAAACGAAATGCTAACATCCAAAATCTCATTTATGGTTATGGGAGATTTCATCAGCAGACTCTCCTTCCCCGGTAGACGCATTGTTTTTCACTCAAACAAAAAAAAAAAAAGAGAGCATATGCTGCTCTAAATCAGTTGGAATATTTGTCTCTTTGCTAAAGCATGTTTGCATTTTAGCGAAGAAAACACTGAGACTCTTTCAAGTCTCACAAGTTATCCAGAACTACGTAGGTCTGAGTTCCTCATTGGAGGATACGTAGGAGCAAGAGCCTCGCTTTTGTCGACCATACCGCCTTTTGTTGCCATGACTCAAGAGCTGGTAGCCCGCGGAGATACCTTACGGTTATCCGCACCCTTTTGTCATCCAGAGGCGGCGGGCCCGATGACAAGCAGAGACCAAGTTTGGTCATTCTGCACCCTTGTATCATCCAGAGGCGGCGGGCCCGATGATACGCGGAGATACCTTACGGTTATTCGCACCCTTTTGTCATCCAGAGGCGGCGGGCCCGATGACAAGCAGAGACCAAGTTTGGTCATTCTGCACCCTTGTATCATCCAGAGGCGGCGGGCCCGATGATACGCGGAGATACCTTACGGTTATCCGCACCCTTTTGTCATCCAGAGGCGGCGGGCCCGATGACAAGCAGAGACCAAGTTTGGTCATTCTGCACCCTTGTATCATCCAGAGGCGGCGGGCCCGATGATACGCGGAGATACCTTACGGTTATCCGCACCCTTTTGTCATCCAGAGGCGGCGGGCCCGATGACAAGCAGAGACCAAGTTTGGTCATTCTGCACCCTTGTATCATCCAGAGGCGGCGGGCCCGATGATACGCGGAGATACCTTACGGTTATTCGCACCCTTTTGTCATCCAGAGGCGGCGGGCCCGATGACAAGCAGAGACCAAGTTTGGTCATTCTGCACCCTTGTATCATCCAGAGGCGGCGGGCCCGATGATATGCGGAGATACCTTACGGTTATCCGCACCCTTTTGTCATCCAGAGGCGGCGGGCCCGATGACAAGCAGAGACCAAGTTTGGTCATTCTGCACCCTTGTATCATCCAGAGGCGGCGGGCCCGATGATACGCGGAGATACCTTACGGTTATCCGCACCCTTTTGTCATCCAGAGGCGGCGGGCCCGATGACAAGCAGAGACCAAGTTTGGTCATTCTGCACCCTTGTATCATCCAGAGGCGGCGGGCCCGATGATACGCGGAGATACCTTACGGTTATTCGCACCCTTTTGTCATCCAGAGGCGGCGGGCCCGATGACAAGCAGAGACCAAGTTTGGTCATTCTGCACCCTTGTATCATCCAGAGGCGGCGGGCCCGATGATACGCGGAGATACCTTACGGTTATTCGCACCCTTTTGTCATCCAGAGGCGGCGTGCCCGATGACAAGCAGAGACCAAGTTTGGTCATTCTGCACCCTTGTATCATCCAGAGGCGGCGGGCCCGATGATACGCGGAGATACCTTACGGTTATTCGCACCCTTTTGTCATCCAGAGGCGGCGGGCCCGATGACAAGCAGAGACCAAGTTTGGTCATTCTGCACCCTTGTATCATCCAGAGGCGGCGGGCCCGATGATACGCGGAGATACCTTATGGTTATCCGCACCCTTTTGTCATCCATAGGCGGCGGGCCCGATGACAAGCAGAGGCCAAGTTTGGTCATTCTGCACCCTTGTATCATCCAGAGGCGGCGGGCCCGATGATACGCGGAGATACCTTACGGTTATTCGCACCCTTTTGTCATCCAGAGGCGGCGGGCCCGATGACAAGCAGAGACCAAGTTTGGTCATTCTGCACCCTTGTATCATCCAGAGGCGGCAGGCCCGATGATACGCGGAAATACCCGAGTGGTTATCCGTATAAACATTCTTTTGCTATCTGTAAGACAGAACGCTTGATAGCATGCAGAGGCTGACATAGTCTTCTGCACCTTTTGTTCCTCCGGGAACAACAAGTCATTTACATGCGGAAATTTCATGGTCGCCCGCGACTCTCGTCAACCGAGAGGAGCGAAATTAGTGTCATACACTGATTTTCGGGGACCTTTGCTTGATGACATGCGACCATTCTTTGGTCCTTGTGAGGTGCTTGGCATCCGTCATTAGGCAATTTGTGAAATTCTAGGAGCGACAAGTCATGGTCACCCGCGACTCTCGTCAACCGAGAGGAACGAAATTAGTGTCATACACTGATTTTCGGGGACCTTTGCTTGATGACAAGCGACCATTCTTTGGTCCTTGTGAGGTGCTTGGCACCCATCATTAGGCAATTTGTGAAATTTTGGGAACAACAAGTCATTTGCATGTGGAGATTTTATGGTCACCTGCGACTCTCGTCAAATCGAGAGGAACGAAATTAGTGTCTTATCTTTACTTTCCTTTTATCTCCAATAAAAGACAAGTAAAGAGGGGCAACTGTCATACCCTAATTTCGTCCGGGGACCTTTGCTCGATGACGTGCGACCATTCTTTGGTCCTCGTGAGGTGCTTGGCACCCATCATTAGGCAATTTGTGAAATTCCAGGACATGCCGAAAAACCAAAAAAATATTGATGCACAATCCGTAAGTTTCCGTGACACACCGGAAATCAAATGGAAGCATCGTTGCATAATTAAGTGAGGTTCCGTAACATTCCGTAAGTCAAAAAGGGGATGATTATGTAATCCGCAAGGTTCCGTAACATTACGGAAAGAAAACAAGTATCGTTACGAAATTCGTAAGTTTCCGTAACTTTACGAAAAAAGAATCACCAAAAAACAGCAGAGGGGGGTGTACTTAGTAAAAATGGGGGTGCAAATAGCACCCAGGCCCACTTGGGCCCTCCGGAATATTCCTCCAGAAGGCGGTTGCTTCTGGAGGAAGCAACCCTGCTCGCCTGGGCGAGCTGGGCGGCAACCACCTCCCCTATTTTGCTATAAATAGGGGAGGAAGGCAAGAAGGAAGGGGTTCAGCCCCTTAGGCACTTCTCTCTCTTTCGAATTTGCTTGGAAAAATTGTTTCCGTGAAGAAAATCTAAGCCGAGGCGCTTCCGAAACGTTTCCGTAACGTTTTCCGTGAAGAATTTCGCAAAGGTTTCAACCGTTCTTCGACGTTCTTCATTCGTTCTTCATCGTTCTTCGATCTTCAACGGGTAAGTACCTCGAACCAAGCTTTTCGATTCATTCTATGTGCCCGTAGTGGTCCAAATTGTGTTTCGTGCATTTTTGTTCTCGTTTTGTTTACTTTTTATACCCCCTGTTGACGTGCTTAAGCCATTTTACTTAAGTCATTTCTCGCTTAACTTAAAAATAAAATAAATTTCCACCGAACGTTTGAATTGTATTATCCATTAACTTCGGTTAAAATAAATTCCGACCGTTCGGTCGTGCCGTAACCACGTTGGAAATCAAAAAGAGGTAAAAAATAATATAATAATCAAAAAGACATCTTTTAGTAAAATAAAGCGGAAAATCAAGTGGACGTTTTCTCTTTGGGATTTCTCATTCTTAATCGAATTGATTAATAACTAAAGTGAAACTAAAGGCTAAAATCAATTCGCCTAGTCAAGCTCGTCCATAAAAAATAGGCTTTTGAAGTTTGTCATTTCATTTCCTCACTAAGTAAAATGGATCATTTTTAAGGTCCAACGCCTTAAAATGATCACCTCTTAAAGTAAAAAAGAATCACTTGATAAAAAAGAACTACGTAGGTCTGATTTTCTCATCCCAAATTGAGGAATACGTAGGAGCAAAGGGAAACACCCTTGTCGACCACAAAAAAGGGGAAAATATAAAAAGGGTATAAAAGGATATAAGGACATAAAAAGGAACGTAAAAATCAAAGTCATGTTTGCACATTCGATTAAAGGCTGCCGTCCCTTGGGGCGGACGTGTGGGGTGCTAATACCTTCCCCGTGCGTAAATACAACTCCCGAACCTTTCACTTAAAAGTTCGTAGATCGCGTCTTTTCCGGTTTTTCCGACGTTTTCCTCAAATAAACGTTGGTGGCGACTCCGCGCGTATTCCTTTCGTGGAACACGCATCCCGCGAGTCACGCGTCGCCCTCCCGCCGAAGGGAAGGTTGCGACACTAAGTCCATTTTAACTAGATGATTGAGATGATGCATGTTCATATGTGCAGCCCTATAATGCCATACCCAAGAATCACCAATCTTACTTACTAAACAACTAAGTTCATGAAGTGATGCATGTTCAATATTCAACATGTAGATATTACAGACTCCTTTACCTATGTGCACAAGCTCACCAGAAATGGCTTCACAAATGAGACATCAACTCTTGTTGAATTCAATTTTGAAGCCTTTGTTGTATAGTTGTCGAATGCTCAATAGATTGTGCTTAAATCGGTTAACATATAGGACTTTTTTATTTGTGTCTTGTGTTGATATCCTATATTTCCTTCTCCCATAATTCTTTCCTCATTGTTGTCTCCAAAAGTGGCATATCTTTCCTCATGTGCCTAAAGCCGCCACTATCCAAGTACCATAGTGAGTCCCTTGCTTTTAGGCAAACCTACAAGAAAAAATCAATTAGAGAGAGGTGGTACGAAATTGAGGTTGGGTCCAATGAGGTTAATTTCCATAATTAAATCTTTAGGAATCCCAACACATTTTCTCTAGGAACTACAAATCTTCTAACATAGCATTTATAAGATGCGTGTCCTCTTTTCATGCAATAATGACAAGTCTTTGCTTTAAGCTTAGAATGCATTATGTTTTTCTTTTTGGAGACATTTTTTGGGTTCGCTTTTTTGAAGGAAGCAAACTTGGTTTTCTTAGATAAGGTAGTTTGCTTGTTATACCCCAAACCATTCTTATCGGTAGTGTGCTTTTGCACATTGAGCAAGTGACTAAGATCACTTTTTCCTTTGTTCATTTTTCTAAATAGATCTTTAAGATATGAAAGCTTAGTTTGCAACTTCATACGCTTTGCATAGTGATCCTTTTTGAACATTTCAAACTCAATTTGCAAAGATTTGTAATCATCCATATTAAGAGAGGTAGATGCACAAGCACAACCAATGGCTTTATAGCTTGAAACAAGTTTTTCATTTCTGGTCTCAATTTATCCAGCTCACTTTGTGTTGAAGCCAATTTAGTGATATGCATTTTCAGATTGCTTCTTATCTTATTGTTTGAAACAACAAGCCTTTGCGCTTCATCATGCATTTCATTAAATGCTTCCAAAACTTCTTCAAATTCAGGATTTATCTCAATTTCTTCAATGGTTTAGGAGTCATCCATTGAGTCTGCCATTAAGCATATATTTGCAACATCTTCTTCACTAGAAGAGTTGGAGGATATGGATGCATTGTCTTCCCAAGCTATGTAGGTTTTTTGTTTTGTTTTATGTCCTAATGTAGCTCCATGTAGAGCTTGTAGGCCTTGGATCTTCTTCATCAATGGAGTCCTTTGCTTCTTGAAGAGCAATGACAGCAAAATGGAGAAGGAGGAAAGGTAATTGGAGACGTCACTTCAAGGAGAAGATGAGTCAAAAACAAGCTCACCACTATTGGAAGCCATGGATAAGAGCTTGAAGGTAGGATAAGATGAATGGAGGGAGAGGGAGAGAGGGGAAATGAGGTCTGAACTTTGAAGTCTAATTTCTCAAATGATCAATGTTCCAAAATGCACACACAAGATCTCTATTTATAGCCTAAGTGTCACACAAAATTGGAGGAAAATTTGGAGCCAAAATTTCACTAATTATGATTAATGAATTGCTATGGTTCAGCCCACTAACCGAAGATCAAATCCAAGATTCTCCACTAAGTGTGCTTAGGTGTCATGAGGCATGTAAGGCACGAATGACATGCATAAAGTGTGACTATATGATGTGACAATTGTAACATCCTGAAATATTAATAATTATAAATCGATGTTTAAGTGTATTCATTGTGTTATTTGACTATATGGTAGACTTGAATAAGTTGAGGTATGGCTTGAATTAGTTATGTGTGAATTTCTTGATGTGAATGTTGAGTTATGTACATTTTTGTTGAGTTAAGTTGAAATTATGAGATTTCAAATTTTATCTAAACCTATTTCAATAAAATCATGATCTTGGATTCGTTAACCGTTGGATCGTCTTCAAACTTTGTCTGGAGGTTCCTAAGACAATCCTCCACATTCTGACCATTGGGATTTTGAAAATCTCTACTTT
Organism: Glycine soja; assembly: GCF_004193775.1. Classification (NCBI taxonomy): domain Eukaryota; kingdom Viridiplantae; phylum Streptophyta; class Magnoliopsida; order Fabales; family Fabaceae; genus Glycine; species Glycine soja. Next base: position 34,750,044 of record NC_041013.1, read on the forward strand.
TTATGTCTTTCTAAGCGTGAGGAGTGAGCTAAGGAAAATTCTAACCCAAGAAGAAATTGCGCCGAGCGAGAATTAGTGCGCTAAGCGATAATTAGTGCAGAGAGAGTTGTGGTTAGCGCGAATTGTCGCGCTAAGCGCGAAAAGTAGAATCCTGGTTAGCTAGACGAGGTCACAAAGCGAGATCAGCAAATTATAAATACGTTCTTCAGCATGAAAACATGATTTTCCCCTTCTTCTCCTCTCCAAACGCCACCCAAACCCTAACACCTCCTTCTCCACCACCCACGACCACCGGTGGCCACCACGAGGCACCATTGCTTGCCATCGAACCTCCACACCAAGAAGAATTTTGTAATCAAAGCAAAATCCTCAGAATCCTCCTCAAGGATTTAGTGGAGAAAATTCCCCCAATCCTTCGTTTTGTAGCTCCTCTGAGGTAATATTGACTTCCAAGCCTTTCTCCTTGTTAGTTTGAGTTTCTATTAGTCTCTCTTGTGTTTTGGGTACTGTAATAGGGTATTTTTACACTTCCTTTGAAAAACCCTTAAGAATGAGACATTGTAAAAGTCATATCTTTATAACATTGATGTTATTTTTGTGACCTTCACTGAATCTCGATCACATTGGCGTGAGTGAAATTTCAAAATGATGTCTCCTTTTAGTAGAATCTGAAACACCCCTTAGCCCTTTATGTTTTGACAGGGGTATTTGACTCTGAATGTTGTCATTAACCTTGTTTCTGAAATCTATACTAAATCTCCTTCAATTTGGTATATATAACCTTGCGTTTGGATTAACGAACTTGAACGAGAGAGATCTCTGAGCGACGCAATGAGGAACTGACGTACAGCTCACGATAGGTGAGGGGACTTTATAATCATTTACATTTTTTAATACCATAGTTGGGGTTAGCGAACCTAACTATGGGGACATATGCCTATCCATGTTGCATACTGGTTTTCAAGAAAACAATGTTTTTGACTAATGGGATGCGATATATCTATTATTGATGAATAACATTATTGTTTTTATTAGACTTGTGTGGTCTGAAGACTTGGGGAGTGTGAATCTCATGCATGAACTATATATGTATGTATATGCGGAATTCAACTTACTAATGATACTATTATTATGGATATTAATTGATGTGGGATGATGTTGTCATTGATGATTATGTTGATATGAGTTAATGGTGTTATTGATGATTATGTTCATATGATATGATGTTGTTGTTGTGGATAATGTCATTGAAATGAGATGAGGCAATGTTGACGTAGATAATGATATTGAGGTGAGATGTTGATGATGTTGAAAATGTCATTATGATGATGTATGTTGTGTATGTACATGGGGGGTGCAGTGACCTTGTTAGATATCCCTGGTGGGGCAAATAGAGTGGTTAAAGAGTTTTAAGCATCTCAGGTGGGAGAAGGCTTTGAATCTTTAATTATCCCGGTCAATGCATTGATGGTGGCCATGTTTCATACGTTGTATGTTGTGTATGTACATAGAGGGTGCAGTGACCTTGTTGGACATCAAAACATGATCCATATACAGTGAAATCATCCATAAACACCTCTATGCAATTTTCTAAAAAATCACTAAAAATACTAATCATGCACCACTGGAAGGTACCAGGGGCATTGCACAGGCCGAAAGGCATCCTCCTATAGGCAAAAATGTCGAAGGGGCAGGTGAATGTGGTCTTTTCCTGATCCTCAGGAGCAATAGTGATTTGCATATAACCAGAAAAACCATCAAGGAAACAGTAGTGAGATTTACTTGCCAGGCGTTCAAGCATCTGGTCAATGAATGGCAGTGGAAAATGGTCCTTTTTGGTAACCTGGTTCAGCCTCCTATAGTCGATGCAGACTCTCCAACTGTTCTGCACCTGAGTAGGAATCAGCTCCTCCTTCTCATTTTTTATCACGGTGAGGCCGGTTTTCTTCGGGACTACCTAGACGGGACTCACCCATTGGCTGTCGGAGATAGGATAAATGATTCCAACTTGCAAAAGCTTGGTTACCTCCTTCTTTACTACATCAAGAATCACCGGGTTGAGTCTTCTTTTGGCTGTCTTACTGGTTTAGCCCCATCCTCTAAATTTATTCGATGCATACATGTGGACGGGCTAATACCAGGAATGTCCGCCAGGGTCCAGCCTATAGCCTTCTTATGCTTCTTGAGAACTGATAACAACTTCTCCTCTTGCTCATCAGCAAGGGAGGTAGATATAATTACTGGAAAAATTTTGCTCTCATCTAAGTAAGCATATTTCAAATTTGATGGCAGAGGCTTCAATTCTGGTGTGGGCAACTGGATAATGGTAGAAAGAGATGGTTTCTCAGCCTGTACCTCATAAAGAAAGTCAGAGGTATGTGTACTTCCTAAAACATGGTTAGTTCTATCTGACTCTAGAAAATCAATCTCAAGAGGTAAAACATCACCAGACATGTAATTAATATCAATTTCAGATTCATTCTCAGCATCAAATTCAGACATATGATCAAGTACAAATTCAAATTCAATGCATGAAGAGTGACAGGCATGCAGATTAGAATGAAGATCAGTCATGTATTCATCAACAATATGGTCAATTATTTCAACACGAAATACAGAAAGATCTTCAGATGGGTGTTTCATAACATCAAGAATATTAAAATGAACAGTTATATCACCAAACTACATAGATAGTGTGCCTGCATATACATCTATCTTAGTTCTAGCAGTTTTCATAAAAGGTCTGCCTAGAATGATGGGAACTGATCCTTTAGAAAATCCTTCCTCCATATTCAAAATATAAAAATCAACAGGGAAAATCAGTTCAACAACTCTAACTAAGACATCCTCTATGAAACCCGCAGGATAGGCAACACTTCTATTAGCTAAATGAATTACCACATTAGTTGACTGCAAAGGACCTAGAGATAGAGAATTAAAAATAGACAGAGGCATAACACTAATAGAAGCTCCTAAATCTAGCATGGCATTGTCAAACTTATTGTTCCATATAATACAAGGTATGTTGAATGTACCTAGATCTTTACATTTTTCAGGGATTTGGGGAACAAATTTACCAATCAATGCGGAGACATTTCTGCCCATACTAATTCTTTCACTTCCTTTAAGCTTCCGCTTATTAGTGCACAGCTCCTTCAAGAATTTAGCATATCTTGGAATTTGCTTTATTGCATCCAGCAGAGGTATGTTTACCTCTACTTTTCTAAATGTTTCCAAGATCTCCTTCTCTGCCTCTTCCATTTTTTTTGTTGGAAATTGCTCTTGGAGGGAATGGAAGAGGGATATGTTGCTTCTATAAATCAGAATTACCAGTGGAAGATTCACCTGCATAGAAATTGTTAGGTAACTTACTTTTTAAATTTTTGTCATCATCTTTTTCTGGAGTAGAGTAAGGTTGGGCAGGTTCATTTGCGAACGAGGAAGCTGCTACTATTTGAGGTCCTTGACACTGCTTTCCCGACCTCAATGAAATAGCTGTCACATTTTTTGGATTCTGGACAGATTGAGAAGGCAAGCTGTCAAAATTCTAAGACTGTTGTTGATTTAACTATGTAGCCAATTGTCCCATCTGATTAGTTAAGCTCTGAATGGAGGCTCTGGTCTCTTGTTGAAACTGCATGTTTTGCATAGTCATTTGCCTCACAAGTTCTTCAAGGCAAGGTTGCGGAGGAGCCTCAACTGTTTGTTGTTTCTGAGGCTGTTGCTGTTGTTGCTGCTGGATTGGTGGAGGAACGTATTGTGGCATCCCTAAATAATGACTGGTTTAATAGTAATAATTTAAATAGCAAAAACCATGGGAATTTTTTTTTTCTTTTTCGTTTCTCTCTCTTTTTCACAGTAATTAAATTCAGAAGGAAAATTATCACTATAGAGTCCTGAATGGTCAGTTCACAACTCTATTCGGAGTCCTTTCTTTCTGATCACTCATAACCTCTAAACTATTTTGCTCTTTCAAAAAGAAAAAAATATGCCAGCCATTATTTTAAGTCGTCACGTGAAAAATAATAAAATGCGGTCGATGAACTCTTTTCAATAAAATTTGCTAAAACTTTCTTTTCAAATAACAAGATTAAACATAATTACATTCATCATCTAAAACTGTCCAAAATATGGGAGTTTGCAAAATACATAGTGACATCCAGAGCAAAAAGTATCCACTGTGGTGGCTTCCGCCATATATATACAATCATCAAAATTTCTATACAACAGATCTACCCATCCAAAAATCAAAAGAGTAAACCTAGCAGTCTGTACTAGATACACCCACCCACAAAAAGTATGTAAACCTATGTTAGACAAGTGGCCTCAGATATCTTAAGAAGGGGGGTTGAATTAAGATATTACAAACTATTTCCCCAATTAAAATTCTATTTAACTTTCTATTCAAGTTATAAATTCCCTTAATAATGAATTTCTTAAATATTGATCCAAATAGAACAATTTGAATATGAATATAAAACAATAATAAATAAAGGAGTTTAAGGGAAGAGAAAGTGCAAACTCAGATTTATACTGGTTCGGCCACACCCTTGTGCCTACGTCCAGTCCCCAAGCAACCCGCTTGAGAGTTTCACTATCTTGTAAATTCCTTTTACAAGTTCTAAACACACAAGGACAATCCTTCCTTTGTGTTTAGAATTCTTTTACAACAAGAGACCCTCGGTCTCTTAATCCCTTTTCAGAATAAAGAAGAAGAGAAGAAGAAATCTCTCTTGAAAGAGATAGATTGAACAATTTGAGCACTCAAATAATTCCTTATTGAATCACAAGTGTTTTGGCCAAGGAATTTGTAAGAGGATAAAACAATTTTTCTTTTTAAGAGGATAAGACCTTTTTGTTCTGAAAAACTCTTAGCAAATTCGTGTCTCAAGTCACATATATATAGGCCTATGATAGCCATTCAAGAACCAAATGAAAAGATGTGACAGTTGAGAATATTTTCTGAAAATCTCCTCTGGTAATCAATTACAGCATATGTGTAATCAATTACTAGCTTTAAAATTTGAATTAAAACGTTCAATAACTGCTGGTAATCGATTACCATATATGTGTAATCGATTACACAGTGCAAATTTTGAATTCAAATTTTAATAGCTGTTGTAAATCATTTTTGGCCACTGGTAATCGATTACATCCTCTGGTAATCGATTACCAGAGAGTAAATCTCTTGAAAAAGACTTTTTAACTTAAATTTCTTGGCCAAACCTTTTACTACTTCAATTGGAATTCCCTTCTTATTTAATATACCCTTCCTAAGACTCTAGAGACTGTCTTGATCATTCATCTTGAATATCTTTAATTTCTTTGTCTTGAATAAAGCTTTGAGAAGCATGTGATCCTTTGGCATCATCAAAACATTCAGCTTGATCCTTTGTCTGCAATCTCCCCCTTTTTGATGATGACAATCCTTGAAATCAGGACAAGCTATATACAAGATGATAGCACGTTCACACAACCCTTACTCCCCCTATCTTTTGGCATGCATGCCTAACTTTTCTTAATGATAAATTTGTAATTGATTTCTAACCCAAGTTCTCTCCCAAGTTCTCTCCCCCTTTGGCAACATCAAAAAGAACTAAGCAAAACAATCAATATCCAAAAAGAGCCAAACATTAAACCAAAATAAGTCCAGACATTGTCATAACCAACCAAAGCAAAGTCGAGAAATATAATAGAAGTACAAGATTACGATAACTAGAGCAACACAAAGCCAAATACACGGCGATAAAACAAAGTACTAATAATACTTAATCATAGTAAATAAAAGAAAATAAGCTAAGATGATGATGGAGGCGGTGGTGGTGGATCAAAGCAAGTACGGATGAAGGAGACATCTTCTTCAACCTTGGTGATCCTTGATTCCATGGCATCGAACCGCATGTCCACTTGCAATTCCATAGCATCAAACTTGTCACCAACAAAAGTTTGAAGACCATCGAACTTGTCCAAAAGCCTTCGAAGAAGAGACGAATTATCTTCAACTGGTAGGTTGCCTTCATCATCAATGGGTTGAGCACCTTTTTTGACCCAAGAGCCATCATGCTCTTTGCGGTAACCAAAAGAAGCAATCACAGCAGTACCAATTAAAAAAGATCTCTTGATTGGAACATAAGGTTCAGAATCAAGAGGAATTTGAAAATGGCGAAAAAAGAGAGTGACAAGGTGTGGATATGGCAATGGAGCATTTAATCGCAATGCCTTATGCATACGATATCTGACTAAGTGTGCCCAGTCAAGTTGACGCTCGGTATGAAAGGCCCACATGATAACAAGATCTTCCTCAGAAACCTGGGCAAGGTTGGAAGATCGTGGAAGCAAAATACGCACAATCAGATAATGAAGGATGCAGCTTTCAAAAGCCAATGAACCGGCAAGAAGGCGTCCGATCATATCCGCATGGTTGGTGCAAACCAACTGGCGGGCATCATGTGCAGAGAAATCAAATTTCCAATCGTCATTCAGTGTACCTTCAAATGGTACACCGTCACTGGACAATTGGGTTAAGTCATGGAAAAGGGATTGGTCAATGACCATTTTTATCCCAAAAACCTCAGAAATCAAAGTGTTGTCCTGAATTTCAAGGTTACAATAAAAAACTTTAACCAATTTAGGATAAACAGACAATTGTAATGACATGAAAGGTATGAGACCTAAGTTTTGAAATGCTTGAATGCAATAAAAACTTTCAACAGAAAAGAATTTCATATCAATGAACTTAGGGTCGATAATGGAATGAGATGAGAAAAGATTTGAGTACCGTTTCTGCTGTTCTTCGGAAGAAAACAGTGTGGAAGAGGATAAGGAGGGTGGAATTGGTGCTGTGGAGGCGCTGGTGGCTCCGAAACGATGAGCTCTTGAAGCCGAAGCGGAGGCGGATGAACCCTTACGTTTCTTTGATGATTCTGCCATATGATGGAGTTTTTGCAGATTGCAATCGGTGAAATCAAAAGAAAAATGAAAAAGAAGAAGATTGCAAGTTACGGGAGTCGATTTGATGAAGAAATGAGTAAGATAGGAAGGTTTGAAGGTTTGGGAATGGAGAGACGTCGCAAGGAGGAAGAGGCTGCGCAGGGGTTTCTGAAAAACGTGGTATTTATAGACCAGGACGCATTGTAATCGATTACAAGTACTGGTAATCGATTACAGGTAGAGGCAGCCTACTGGTAATCGATTACATGAATACTGTAATCAATTACAGGCCATCTGTTCTAGTGTAATCGATTACAGTATTCATGTAATCGATTACCAGAACAAAACAATAGCCTTTTCCTAAAAGAAAACTTATTTCTAAGTCTAAAAACTTATACTATCTTAAGAGTTAATTATATCGACAAGAAAAGTAAAATAAATTAAACAGAAACAAGCGTCATACTTAATCAAAACACAATCAATCAATCATAAACTTTACCTATCCAAATCACTAAGGTCTAAAAGGCCTAATTCTCTTCTTATTGAAAAGAATATATCCTTTGGGAGAGGTTTTGTAAAGATATCAGCAAGTTGATTCTTTGTATCAACAAACTCTAGCAAACAATCTCCCTTTAGAACATGGTCTCTTAGAAAATGGTGCCTAATTTCTATATGTTTTGTTCTAGAATGTTGAACAGGGTTTTTGGATAGATTTATGGCACTAGTATTATCACACCTAATAGGTATGCGATCAAGAAGGATACCATAGTCAGATAATTGTTGCTTCATCCATAAAATCTGTGCACAACAACTACCGGCAGAGATATATTCCGCTTCAGCAGTGGATAAAACAACACTGTTTTGTTTCTTACTATGCCATGAGACAAGAGCAGATCCAATGAATTGACAAGTTCTGCTTGTGCTTTTTCTATCAGTTTTAGACCCGTCAAAGTCAGAATCAGAATATCCTATTAAGTTACATGTTAAGTTCTTAGGATACCATAATCCTAAATTGATTGTACCTAATAGATATCTCATGATTCTCTTTACTGCACTCAAATGTGATTGTTTGGGGTTGGATTGAAACCTAGCACACATGCATACACTAAACATAATATCAGGTCTACTAGCAGATAAATAAAGAAGAGATCCGATCATACCTCGATACTGTTTCATGTCTATAGACTGACCAGATTCATCTTTATCTAAGTAACAGCTAGTGCTCATCAATTTTCACCATGAGATCTTCAAAAATCAAGTTTAGAACTTGTGAGTTGCACTTTTTCTAAGCACTTAATCTTCTCTCTTTCTTGCACTTATTTCCGCTCACTCTTTTTCGCACATAGAAGTGAGAACACAATGTGATTATTTATAGAGAAAATAATTATAACTTCCTGCAATTGATTAAATGTTCAATGTAATTAATTTTAAAGAAGTAAGCGATTATATTATCATTTCAATCGATTAAAGTGTTCTTCCAAAATTTGGAAAACTTTCAAGAACCACTACAAAAAAGCATGATTTAGCGACTGACATATTCGGTCACTAAAACTCTTAGCCACCGAAATAGTGACCGAATCATGTACGTTGCAAAAACCCAAGTCACTAAACCCTCAGCGACCGAATTTCCATTCGGTTGCTATTTTGCCACCGAACTACTGAGTCGCAAGCACACAAAATTCGGTCGCTAGATATTTGGTTGCTATTTTGCTTGGGACCAAATCAGCAACCGAAGTGTGGGGTAGCTAATTCGGTCGCTAACAAGTAATTAAATTTTAAATATAAAATAAATTAAAATAAGACACGGTTGCTAATTCGGTCGCTAATAAAAAATTAAATTTTAATTGTAAAATAAATTAAAATAATGGTCGAGGGCTACTAAATAATAAAATTTTAAAAAAAATAATTTTGGTTGCTAATTCGGTCGCTAATTTTACATTTTAAAATGTATTTTAAATATTATTGGTCTAGTTTAATATTTAATTTAAATTTAAAATAAATTAAAAAACAACTCAATTGTTCAAAGAAAATATGCCGTTATTTTTATTTTTTCATTTATTAGATTTTAACCTGTTTAATAATTACCAATTGTAAATATAATTTTTAATTAAACTATATAATCAAACTTATATATAAAAGTGAACATTCATAATCCGTAAATACATCTAATAACAATGTTCTAATTAAATATTGATAAAGTGCAAACTAAAAGTTTAACAAAATGCAATGTGAAAGTTTAATATAGTTTAAATTCATAACTAACATGACATAATCAAACTAAAACAATAGCCAAGAGTCAATGATCAACTTGAGCATCGTCAACATGGTGCTCGGTTTCATCCACATCTCTTGACTATGCAATCATGATTCTCTATTAGTCGCAAAATCTTTTCCTCAAGTGTCCTCTCCTTATCTGTCTTTGCCAAACAATTAAGCCAGTCCTATAAACTTTCTTCCTAGTATATAATACTGGCTATTGGATACATTGTAGCACATGTTGCTATATCACAATCTAACATGAACAAGTTAAATGCTAGAAGGGAATATGTATTGGCACTAATTCACTCGATATGTTGCTAAACTAAATTTAGAAGGTCCTTGCAAAAAAACTAAAATTCATTATGATATAAAATAATAAGGAATGAGGCAGAAAGCATTAGATGGTGTCTCAACTTCATTTTTATATTTCATAATGAATTTATTTAATTTTAGGCATTACTATGGATAGTACAAGAGGAAAGGAAAAATACACTGGTTTAAATGTATTTTAATTAAACCCAGCAAAAAATGGAATCTATCATCAGCTAAGCCCATTAGTAATGATATGATAGGCTTATAAAATTCTTATAATGGCTTCCAAAAACCTTATGAAGGACTAGCACGTGCTTAGAGATCTAATAGGAACAAGGGAAAATTGGAAAGCCTATAGTTATATGATGAGTTGTGCAGTGCACATCTTAAAAATGATCAATTTTATTTCTCAACCAAACAACAATAATAGGCAAAAATGCCTCTTAATTCACAATTAAAACTCTTGGTCTTGTACTTTCAAGCTGTTAATATTCTGGAGATCGATAACGTCACAATAGGCCAGTCCCAACTTTCAAACTGTTAATATATAAGTAAGTGGGTTCTAACCTATGGTACCACAATTGCAAGATTGAGAACTCCCAAAGATAAACCTGAAGCAAGAAAGAAATTAAGGTCAGTAAAAGTGTAAAACCCAATTGGTTACTTGAAATTGCCCGCCCAAGTTTGAGAACAATTTATTTGTGGGTCCTCAAATTTTATAATTAGTGTACTAAGAAGTGTAAATATCAATCAATCTTTTATTGCATAAAAATCAAATTCTAAAATTATTTATATGATAGTCTCTCATCACCTTATTCATATGCTGAGAAGAGTCCATAAAATTGATCCATATAAGGATATTTTGCACAGATCTTGGAAGGAAAGTAGGACATACATTTTAAATTATGCCCAAATCAAACAGAAATAAAATACTAAAACGACAAAGGGGTAGTTTTGTGAGAAGTTTTACCATAGGCAGATTAACCCCTATCTCAAAATGATTGTGGGGCTCAGCCAGTGATGCAGTGATAGTGTTGCCTGAGGATTTTGTGCATCACCTGACATCTTACAATCATCTGAAGAAGAGATACCGGATCAGGCATAGGAAAGTTCAAGTGCTGAATGCAACAAAATTTCTCACTTAACAAATAATTAAATGGAAAAAAAAACTGATAGTTTAAAGCAACCAAAAATGTTCTTTGAAAGCTTTAGTTATTGTTTTTGCCAAAGCTTCTTTGAAAGGAGTTTGATTTGTTATGCTTTGTTGGTAGAAATTTTCTTGGAAATATTAATTTCCCTTGATAACTGGCCCAATGGGGATTTACCATTAAATGCAACTCATCATTGGGCAATTATATGTATGTGAGCTGCAAGCTTGCAACTGAAAAACTCGATCTGCAAAATTTATATCATTTAGCAAACTAGATCGAGTGACTTTCTTAATTATTCTAGTCTATGTATATCCTTGTAGCTCTTTCAAGTTTCATAAGATTACATAAAAGTTAAAACTCCTATTTTTTATATTTTAATGGTTTTAAAATATTACAATAACACTCTTTATCATTCTATTTTTTCTATTTTAATTATTTGAAAATATTATATTATATCCTCTATCTATCCTGTGCCCTTAACACCAGAGGATGTTCTTATATTTTTTTATATAATCACGTATTTTTTTTATCTTGATTTGTTAATTGTGCAAACCAAATAAAATCATGACTTTGAGTTGTACAATAAATCAAGAAGCAATAACAATTCCATCAATCAGCAGATAAATTCCCTAGTGCAATAAATCATTCCTTGTAAACTATACTGAAACACACTAACAAATACCATTGGCCCTGCCTGCCATAGTTGCTTCTTTGCTTCCTCTTTCCATAAGGCCATTATTCTCTCTTGTTCAATTCTCACAGACAATAAGATAACTTTCCTCCAAAATGATGATATGTAGGATCCTCTCAAACAGCACCCTCTGGATAAGTAAAAAAAACAAAAAAACACAGATTAAGAGGTAGGGAATTGTATTTTATTTATTTAACTATTTAATTAATATCAATTAATCATTCATTAATTTGGAATTTTTTTAATTAAAATATTTATTTAACTATTTAAATTTTTAATTAATATCAATTACTCATTTACTCTTACTTATATTTTCTTATTTTCAAAGTTCAAATTAATTCATCTACTAAAAAAACACGTAGAGAGAAATAAATATAGTTAATTAGCATCATTAGATAAATATAGTTAATTAGAATCATTAGATAATAAATATAGTTAAATGAAAAATTCCAAAGAAAATATATGACTGTAACAAGGGAATATTAGTTTATCAAACCTGAGTGTCATTGGCTTTTGATCCACTGTTAACAAAAAAAAGCTTTCCCTATAATCTGGTATTAAAGAAAATAGACATAGTACTCTTGCATAAACATTGCCTTTTTAACAAATTGCATCGAACTAGTCAATAACAGCTACAAATACTCTTTCAGCCTCAAAAGGCTGCACCTAGCTTGTGGTATCTGAAGATATATCAAACTTTAATATAGAAACATAATGTTCAAACAAATGTCAGAATAGCGAACAGGCCGAAGTATTCATGTCAAGTAAACATCAAATTCACAAAAGTTTTTATATCAAATTAAACAAATTATTAACTAACTAATTTATAGAATCAATTTAGCTGCTAGTAAATTGTATACCAGTGTGAGCATGGCTGCACATAAATGAAAATGAAAAGAAATTAGCATGCCAAACTACCACTATAAATTAAAAAGCATACCAAACTAGCAATATATCACTTCTCACATGACTTGCATACTCTTTTTATATAAACTTTTAATTGCATATTAATATAGGGTCAAATATATTCTACTAATTTTGGGAAACCTCGTTGATACATGTTAGTTGTCATACTATTTTTGGGAAGGTCCTCGTATACTCACCAGATGAGATCCTATGAAGGATGCAAGTACCAAGGGAAAGAAACAGTTGATGTCCAGCATAGCATAGTTGATAGATAATTAAGTTTTTTAAACATCACTACTACAATGTTTAAATTTAACATCGCAAGGTTAACATCGGTTATTCACAAAATCGATGTTCACAAAAGCGCAGTGGCATTTTTGTAAATAAGTAGACTTAGTTAACATCGGTTTTTCCGAAACTGATGTTAACTACTTGATATTAATATCGGTTATTTAAATAACCGATGTTACTATTGATGCAATCTTACCCCCCAAGGGTATTGGATAGAAGACTCCAAGAGGCTTTGGCTAGAGCTACTAAAGAAGGCCCTAGGGTTCTCATGAACTATAGGGTAGATTTTTTAGCCCATGGGTCAAGGTTGGATCCACTCTTCTTTGTAAATATTAGAATAGGTTTTTTTCCTTCTTTTGGGCCTTGTATTTTGGCCATTCTAGTAGTATAGGGTTTTAGCCTTGTATTTCAGGACATTTTGAGTAGTCTTTGTAGTAGGGACTTTTTTTTTTGTATTTTCATGCATTTTGTCAAGGAGGTGAGCTTAGTTTTTAGATGGGTGTGTAGCTAAGTTCTAACTTCTCAAGGAGGTGAGGTTAGTTTTTAGATGGGTGTCTGTAGCTAAGCTCTAGCTTCTCAAGGAAGTTTTCTCAAAGAAGCTTCTCAAGCAAGTTTTCTTAAGAAAGCTTCTCAGGGAAGCTACCTAGTCTATAAATAGAAGCATGTGTAACAGTTGTTGTAACTTTGATGAATGAGACTTGTGAGACACAACTCAGTTCAACTTCTCTCCCTTTTTCTTCCTTCAATTTCGTGCTCCCCCCTCTCTCTTTCTCTCCCTCTTTCTTTTCCTCCATTGAAGCATCCACTCCAAGCTTCTTATCCAAGGCTCATCTTGGTGGTGAAGCTCCTTCTTCCATGGCTTATTCCCTAGTGGATGGCGCCTCCTCTCACCTCTTCTCCTTTGTCTTCCGCTATATCTCCATGGTGGAAAATCACCATTAAAGGACCTCATTGAAGCTCAAAGATCCAGCCTCCATAGAAGCCCCACAAGCAAGCTTCCATCAAGTGGTAATCAGAGCACAAGAGCATCAAGTAGGTGCTCCTTAAACCTCCATTAATTTTTTGCTTTACCTTCTCTTCCATTGTTTTTTCTTCATTTTTTTCCATGTATCTCCTCAAATGTCTTGTGGTAAATGTTGTTAACATGATTCTTTAGAGTTTTCACCGATTAAACTTGCTATAGAAGCTAGATTTTATTTTCTATGGTTCAAATTTCTTGTTCTTGTTCTTGAACCATGAATTGTGTTGAGTTTAGGTTCCTTTGAGTTTTGTCTTGTTATTTTTTGTGACTGAAACCTAAACCATAAAATTCTTACAAAAATATTAAGGTAGAAGAAAACCTCAAAAATCTAGAGTGACTTGTTCACCTATTGTAGTTTTGTCATAGAAGTCATGTCTAGTCATGAAACTTGTCACATAAGATTTCTTATGTTGTGCTGAATTTTATTTTCTTGTTTCTTTGTCTAACTCATTTGTTCATGAGTGTATGAAATTCTTTTAGTCTATTATTTGATTTGAGTCAAATATTTCATGTTAATTAGTCCTTAACATGTTCATGCAAAATTCTTAGAGAGTCTTTGATTGTGAACCTTTTCTTGAACTTTTAGGTTTCCTTATGATTGTGTCTATTGTGAATTTGAGTTTTGGTGATTGAATTGCTGGCTGAAATGTTGATCCTAAGTGAATATTGAACTCCTAAAACTGTGGTAAACAATCCTAGTGAGTTCAACATACATAGGAAGGTTGAAAGTAAGCCCAATGCAATCAATATACCAAGCTTAAAAAAAAATCGCTGGTGCTGGCATCTTGGACATACAAAGTTGTAAAACTTACTGAGAATTGGTTGCTTTGCATTTTGAGCTGAAATTTTTAATGAATTTTCTAGGCATCCGGAAAAAAGTTATAAAAAAGAACCAAGTGATTTGGATAAAAGAAAAAATACTAAAAATCACACAAGTTGGCAGCAAAATCAGTATCCAGGAAAAAAAGTGAAAGGGAAGTGTGCTTGTTGTTTTGGCTCAAAATTTATTCTATAATTGGTGCCTATGTTATACCAATCTCAGTTCCGAAATTTCAATTAAAAATTACTGTGAAAACAAGTGCCAAAGCTAGAGGTTTGTTGAGTCTTTTTTTTTTATAGTTTTTTCACTCTACTCTAGAACCATTCTAAGTTTCTCTTTGAGTCCTAGCTTGCTTCTATGTCCTTTTCATTGCTTTAATTGTTGAGTAATCATTGAAAAATTGTCTTGTTAAAACTCCATTGGTTTAGCTTTCATTTCATTTTTTTTGGTCTTTGGTTATTGCTTGTCTCTTTGTTTCCTTGTTTGTGGGTTTCCATATAGGGAATTGGAAGGAGGATTGGTGCCATCCCTTGAAGAATTTGAGTTAAGAAGAAAGGGGCCAACCACCTTAAGAGCTATCGGACTAAGAAGCACTCCAAATTAAGTGAATCACCAAAGAAAGAACAACCACCAAAATTGAGGACCGTTTTGTAATTTTGTAATTTGCAATTTACTTACCTTTATTGCTTTCAAGTTTTGTAACAAAAAGGCCTTTCATTGGAAGTGTGTTGGGAGCCTCCAATAGGTTACCAAAATTCCATTTGTGTGTAATAATTTTAGGCAATTTTTCCTTAGGATAGTGAGTGTTTTGTTGGGAACCTTGAATGTGGTCATCCAAACACTCTTAGGATTCACCTAGTTTACATTTCTTGCTTACTTTCATAGCTTATTTCCTTTACCTTCCATTGTCAAACCACCTAGATAGCTTTCCTTTTACCAATTAGTTTTTTTACCTTATCTTTCACACCTTTTTTAGTGTTTATTTTGGCTAGTTTTAGCCATAGTTTCATTTACCTTTTGTTTTCAAACCTCCAACAAGAAAGAACCACAACTTAGGAACCAACATGAGTCATTATTCAACTAGTGTTAATGGCAAGGGTACTAGTCATAAAGACCCTTTATCTAGAATCTTAGATGAGTTGAGTTCCCTCAAGTTATGGAAAGAAAAACAAAAGAGAAAAGAAAAAGGAAAAAAAAAGAGTGGAAGAAATAAGTCAAGATGAAAGAAAGAAAATAAGAGAGGAAGAAAGAAGAAAAATAATGAAAGAAATGAAAAGAGGAAAACATGCCTCCTATAGTAGTCATAACTCTTGCAAGAGCCTAAGTGAAGAACTTCGTGACTATTACGAAGGAAGGCATAGGTCACATCTTAGACCTCATTCCCATAGAAGAGAAAAGGAAAGAAAGCCTCAAGAGGCTAACATTAACCTCTCATACTTCCATGGGAAGGACAATGTAGAGGCTAACTTAGATTAGGAAATAAGGGTAGAGCAACAACTTAAAAAAATGTCTACTTCAAAATCTTATGGCTCTCACTCTTATCCAAAGAAAGACCAAGGTCAAGGCATCTTAGGGGTGACACCTTCTAAGCCCAAAGATGATAAGGGGAAGACAATAGAAAAGCAAGCCCCTAAGGCTAGTATGCAAGAGAAAACAAGCTCTATAAAGTGCTTTAAATGTCTTGGAAGAGGACACATTGCTTCTCAATGCCCCACCACAAAAACCATGATTATGAGGGACCAAGACATTTATAGTAGCCAAGATAAGGCTACTACTTCACCTTCCTCTAGTGAAAGTGAAGAAGCAAAAGGGGAAGAATCTAGTGAAGAAATCTACCCCCAAGAAGAAGGACAACCATTAGTGGTTAAAGAGAAGTGTAAGGAGGTAAGTGTCTCCTCCAAGAGTTTAGCTAAGAATGAAACTCATTTTACAATAAAGACACTTGCTAAAAAGACACTTGCTAGCATTGCCAAACCTCTTGGGCTTGAGTTTATTCCTCAAGTAAAGAAGTTGTTGGATGAGGGTTTGGTTTGCAAGAGCTTAAATCCTTGTGCTTTGTTGCGGCCCAAAATAGGTATTATTAGACACCAAGTCCATAAAATAGGTGGTATGATGAATGTTTTGAATGGTGCAACCCTCTTTTGTAAAATCACTCGTGCACCCAACATCTTCATGGTGTGTGTACACAGGGACCCATTAGGTAGGTTTGTTCTTATTTTTAGTTTCAATACAAACTTAGGTACTCATATGGGACACCTTAGGTTTGTCATATTTTTTTGTAGGAATAATCAATATGAAAATACAGAAAAAGGTATGTTTTATTGCGTTACTTTTCTTAATTTTTCAAATAGTGATCAAGGGGTTTTCATGAACCCTAAGAGAATAAAGGTCATTCCTAAATGGCCCACTCCATCAAGTATAAGAAAAATTTGGGGCTTCCATGACTTAACAAACTTTTACAAAAGGTTTGTCCCATATTTTTCTATACTTGTAGAACCACTCATTGAGTTGGTGAGGAACCGTGTTCCTTCATGGGAAGATGCCTAGGAAATGGATTTTCAGACCTTACCCTACTCTAACATACCCAACACCACTAATACATATATTTTTATTCTTTTTACAGGTGTCGAGGGAAGGAACCCAGAGTATGAAGAACCTCGAGATTTGAGGTCAAATCCTTTCTAAGGTGGAGGGGATGATGCAATCCTACCCCCCAAGGGTATTGGATAGAAGACTCTAAAAGGCTTGGGCTAGAGCTACTAAAGAAGGCCCTAGGGTTCTCATGAACCATAGGGTAGATTTTTGAGCCCATGGGTCAAGGTTGGATCCACTCTTCTTTGTAAATATTAGAATAGGTTTTTTCCTTCTTTTGGGCCTTGTATTTTGGCCATTCTAGTAGTATAGGGTTTTAGCCTTGTATTTTAGGGCATTTTGAGTAGTCTTTGTAGTAGGGACTTTTTTTTTGTATTTTCATGCATTTTTTCAAGGAGGTGAGCTTAGTTTTTAGATGGGTGTGTAGCTAAGCTCTAGCTTTTCAAGGAAGCCTCTCAAGGAGGTGAGCTTAGTTTTTAGATGGGTGTGTATAGCTAAGCTCTAGCTTCTCAAGGAAGTTTTTTCAAAGAAGCTTCTCAAGGAAGTTTTCTTAAGAAAGCTTCTCAAGGAAGCTACCTAGTCTATAAATAGAAGCATGTGTAACACTTGTTGTAACTTTGATGAATGAGAGTCTTGTGAGACACAACTCAAAGTTCAACTTCTCTCCCTTTTTCTTCCTTCAATTTCGTGTTCCCCCCTCTCTCTTTCTATCCCTCTTTCTTTTCCTACATTGAAGCATCCTCTCCAAGCTTCTTATCCAAGGCTCATCTTGGTGGTGAAGCTCCTTCTTCCATGGCTTATTCCCTAGTGGATGGCGCCTCCTCTCACCTCTTCTCCTTTGTCTTCCGCTGCATCTCCATGGTGGAAAATCACCATTAAAGGACCTCAATGAAGCTCAAAGATCCAGCCTCCACAGAAGCCCCACAAGCAAGCTTCCATCAACTATGGAGTAGTTAACATCGGTTTTGGAAAAACCGATGTTAGTATCTTGTTGTTAACATCGGTTTTGGAAAAACCGATGTTATCGAATTGATGTTAACATAGGTTTTAAGAAAACCAATGTTACCTAGTTGATGTTAACATCGGTTATTCTTAAAAAACCGATGTTGTTATCATTATATATTAAAAATATGAAATTGCACAACCCACGCGCTTGAACCCTGTCGTTCTTCTTCTTTCTCCTTCTGCCTGAGTTCGTCTTTGTTGCAAACAGGCCTGTGCTTCCGTGACTGCAACCACATTGTGGAGTTCGTCTCTGTCACTTATCGATTGAGGTACGTCCTTTCATTTTAACATTAGGCATTCCTCGTTTTAACATCTGCTCATTTTCGTAGGTCGAAGAAAACAAGGAAAGAAAAGTGTCCCGGAAAGGGTGGGAATCGATTTTGGAAGTCCATTGTGGTTTGCCTTAAGACTCCCAGGGCGTTCTTCTTCTTTCTCCTTCTGCCTGAGTTCGTCTTTGTCGCAAACTGGGTTGCGCTTCCGTGACTACAACCACATTGTGGAGTTCGTCTTTGTGGAGTTCGTGTCTGCCACTTATCAATTGAGGTACGTCCTTTCGTTTTAACATTAAGCATTCCTCGTTTTAACATTTTCTCACTTTCGCAGCTCAAAGAAAACTAGGAAAGGAAAGAGTCCCGGAAAGGGTGGGAATCGATTTTGGAAGTCCATTGTGGTTGGCTTTAAGACTCCCAGGGAAGCCATCGAAGGTATGTCTCTGCTGTCATGTTTCGAAACCAATTGCTTAACTTTGTATATATCATGTCTACTTTGCTGCTCAAGTGATTTCTTCGTGTTCATTAGTCGCTGTCAAGGTTCGTTGTTGCTTGTGTTCTATGTGCTGCTAAGTGATCAATGCTGATTAGGAATATCTCTGCCACTGACGACAATTGACAATCGGTGAGTATAAGCATCTGTATTTGTGCTTCTTACCAAGATGAGAATATGCTTGTTGCTAATAATTAAAATATGCTATGTTGTAGTTCCTTTGGGTATTTGTATTTTGAAGTAATGGATTTGAGTCATTTGATGTTGCGGGATGTATTCTTAAAGTCCAATAAGTTGGTTTAAAATAAAGTCCAATATTGGCCTAGAACCTAAGCCAAGTTATGTCTAAATATGAAAAAGTATAATGCTTGAAATGGAGTATGGGTGTGAGATGCTAAAGTATATTGATTGCTTGCTCTTGTACTATTTGCATTGTTGGGATATAGTCCTGGATTTGTTATGGGAAATTCTTTGATAAATCTAAAACTCTATATGTCATCTTAAAGTACCATGACGCTATAGCTTTTAGAATTGTTTGGTAATTATGACGAATAATATTCTATAGTGTGTTATGTGTGATCAAACCTATGTACAATTGACCCTGAGATATGCTGCCCATATTCGAAATAGTGTTGTTCTGCTGTCCACTGATGAGGAACAATTGATTATATTGTTGTTCAAGGTTAGAGTCAGCCCCCAACCATTTATCTTTCCAGAATTTGACTTTGTCCCCACCCCCTACCTTCCATACCATGTGCTGATGAATAGAGCTGAACTCAGGTTGCTGAAATAATTTTCAAAGATCCCTCCACCATTGGGAGTGCCAAACTTTATCTCTGCCATTACTAAGATCTGCCCAGCCACCATATTTGGATGTGAAAATTCTGACCCATAATTGATTTTGATTAGAGGATAAAGCCTATATCCATCTTCCCATCAAAGCTGCATTAAATCTGGAAATATCCTTGATCCTAAGTCCCCCAACCTCATTGGGAAGGCAAATGACATCCCACTACACCCACGCAATTTTCTTGAGCTCTTGAGAACCCCCCCACAGAAAATTCCTTTGCAAGGATATCAATTTCAGAACTAATCTTTATGGAATCTTAAAAAAAGATAGGAGATATATGGGTAGAGCATTTAAGACTGAGTTTATCAAAGTAACCTTCCCTGCCATTGATAGGATTTTCTGGTTCCATTTAGATAGTTTAGCTTCATATTTTTTGATCAGTGGTTCCCACACCAAGCAGCTAGAAGGCTTAGCCCTGATAGGAATCCCCAAATAGTAGAAAGGGGTCTCCATATGTCTACAGTTCAGAAAATGAGCTGCATCATGTACCCAATTAGTGTCATCTCCAAAAATTCCGACATGGCTTTTTGAAAAGTTTTTTTTTTGCTCAGCAAAAATAGATAAATATATTAATAATACTGGTACTATAGATACATAGAGGGATTGGGGACATAGCTGGTTCACAATGTGGAATTTACATTATGGACCAGCTACACCCAATATCTACTTTACATAATTAAAAACTTAACCCCAGCAACTGCCCTACTTTCCTAATTACACAAAAGCTTCTTTTAAATTAGAAGACCAGTGATTAAAATGAAACACAAAATCCTTCTCCGTAGCTTTAAGCCATGACCAGAGTAGAAGAAGTGCATCATCCATCACTTTGGTTGCATTAAATGTCTGATTTTCAAACACCAACTTATTTCTATGGTGCCATATGGTCCGATAAGGGCTATCCACCAACATGTCCACCTTACAGCTTTGGCCCCAACTGCATTCCCACTGTTGTGTTGTAGAAAGTGTGCCCTCGGATTTTTTGGAAGAGCACACAGTGACTTCATCCACGACAGAGACTCCCACCAAAAGGGTAGGGTCTTGTTGCAGCTGAAAAATAGGTGTGTTGCATCCTCCTCCATATTGTTACACAGTGGACACAACGAATCGCTTATTTCCACTTGTCTCCTCCTCAAATTCACCTTCGTTGGTAGGCGATCTTTGATGAGCCTCCATGAGAACACCAATGCCTTAGGTGGTAACTTTAGTTTCCACAATTTCCCGAAAACCCCATCCTCATCATCCCCCTTTATTGCCTCCAGCAGAATCCCATATGCAGATTTTGTAGAATAGATTCCACTCGGATCTGCTTTCCAAGTCCATGAGTCTGCTCCTTGTTATTGGACTGATGACGATCTAATTTCCTCTAGAAAATCTGTAGCCATTGAAACTTCACTGTCAAATAAATTTCTCCTCCAATTGAAACACCATTCCCAACCTTCATCTTTGTGACTTCCTAAGAGGCTGATAGTTTTCTGTTTTTGGTTGGAAATTTGGTATAAAGAGGGAAATCTTTTCGTTAATGGTCTATCCCCGGCTGTCCACTTGTCTTCCCAAAATCTGATCTTGTCTCCGCAGCCCACTTTCCATTCTATTTGCTCTTTCAATACTGCTGACTCCTCTTGTTGATTGAGATGCCTAAGGCCCTTCCATGAATGAGAGTGTAGTGTGCTTCTTCTTTGATCATGTAAATTTCTCCAGCCACCATACTTTGAATTCAGTATTCTAGTCCATAACTGTCCATTTTGTTGAAACAAGTCTCATCTCCACTTTCCAAGCAATGCTGTATTAAACTTCCTTAAGTCTTTAACACCTAATCCTTCTTTCTCTTTAGGGAGACACACATTTTTCCCACTTGACCTACGCGATCCTCCTTTGCTCCGAACCACCGCCCCAAAGGAATTTGCGCTGGATATTAACTAGCTGCTGTATTACTTTGCTGGGTGCCCTGAAAAAAGAAAAGAAGTAAATGGGAAGCGCTGTTAGGACTGCGTTAATCAAAGGCTTTTTGAAAAGTTAATCTTCAAACCAGATGTCATTTCAAAACCCCTAAGCATGGCCTTCAACACAATGACATTATCCCATGAGGCTTCTCCCACAAACACTGTATCATCTGCATATTGCAGAATGTTTATAGGCTCTTTCTACTTCCCTACTAGATAGCTTCAGTGCAGATCTTTGGTTATTGTTGTCCTCATCATACCAGTCAAGCCTTCTGCCACAATATTAAAAAGCAAAGGGGCTAAAGGGTCCCCTTGCCTCAATCCTCTAGTGGGGGCAAATTCCTATGTAGGGCTTCCATTTATTAGGATTGATATAGTAGCTAATTGTAGACATGCATTGATCCATTTTCTCCATTTAAGGCAGAAACCCATCCTATCCAGCATATATTCCAAAAATTACCATGAAACAGAATCATAGGCCTTTCCGAAATCCACCTTGAACACCAGTGCTGGCTTCTTACACCTTTTAGCTTCCTCTACTACCTTATTGAGGATCATAGTTCCATGAAGGATGTGTCTATCCTTTATGGAAGCTGATTGTCTTTCATCAATGAGGCCATGCATCACTTTCCTTAGTCTGTTTGCCAATAATTTGGCTATTATTTTATACATACAGCCAATGAGGGAGATGGGTCTATAGTCATTAAATGACTGAGGATGGTTTGTTTTAGGAATTAGGGCTAGAAAAGATGCATTGCTGCCCTTAGGAAAGCTTCCATTAACATGAAATTCATCCACAAATCTCCTGAAATCTGATTTTAGGACCGCCCAAAACTCCTTTATAAAATTAAAATTGAATCCATCCGGCCCAGGACATTTATCTCCTTCACAACTCCACACAGCATCCTTGAGTTCAAGATCTGTAAATGGGGCAGTCAGCTCCTCCCTTTGTGTGTGAGTAATCATATTGAATTGAACCCCATCCAAGGTAGGTCTGGTTAGCTTTTCCTCAGTGAATTTGCTAGCAAAAAATTTTACAGCTTTATCCTTAACCAATTTCGGTTGCTGGACCCATATATCTTCAATGAATATTCCTTGAATTGCATTATAATGTTTTCTGAAGTTTATAGATTTATGGAAAAAGGCTGTATTTCTGAGAGTATAATCGACACAACCATAGCTCTCAAGCACAAAGAGTTTCTCCCACCATTGCCTGAACCGATTCTCTGAAGTGGGTTTTTCTTCTTCAAATATGTTATCTTTTTTCTTCAGATGTTGGCTTTGTTTTCTTCAAATCTGGGTTTTTGTATATATGGGTTTTGAAGATTTGCTCTTCAAAGGTCTTGTGCCTCAACAAAGGCAGCAGAAACCATAAGAAAATTCATAGATCTGAGATTTTGTGACAGAGAGGTGATGGACATTCATAGATTCAAGTTTTTTTCTTTACAGATTTGGGTTTTATTGGCCAGAATTTCTTTATTGTTGCAGTGAAATTTTCTTTTTCTGCTGGTTTAAGTTGATTATGGATGTTGTATTTTAATTGAAATGGAGATAATAGAAAATTTTGCAATTGGGTGGAATTTCCCCTTGTTCATCGATCGGCTTTATAGCATTGTTAATTTCTTCATTTTCTTGATTTGTATAGTAAGGTTCCGGGGACAAATGTTGTATTCAATTTGGGAACCATGTGAATGGTTTTGTGTACAAGCATAAATTAATGTCTTTTGATTTCATTGTGATAGCTTCAGTGGTTCATACATGCGTTAAATATACCAAATTAAAAATTGTCCATGAACTGTTTCATAGAATGACTGAGAATGAATTGAAATTTTCTTGGAAAGTTGTATTCTGAACTTATTTTTCTTACAAATCAAACTTGGTACTTTGAAATCAGTGTAGGGTGTGTTGAATGTGATAGAAAGGATTCAGAGGTAATGTCTTTGGAAGAAGACAAATGAACAGTATAGGATGAACATAGGAGATCCTCATTTGCAAATTTTATAATTTTCATGTAACCGGCTGTTACCTCCTATAACAGGTCATCAGTGGTGCCTCACCTGTGCATCAGACTTTAACTACTTCACCATAGCCAGCATTGTGAATTGTGAGGGGTCTTTTTCCAAACCCAGAAAGAAACCCTTCCATTTTTCACCTTGGTTCACCACTAAAGTGCTGTCGTAGCTTCTGCTCCGTCGTTATCTCAATTCACTGTTCAATCTCTCCTTGCTCAGTATAAAAGTTCCTCATTTTGTGGCAAAAGGTGCACATTGCTGAAAAAGGCTTTAAATACACTCTCAGTATAATGTCTTCTGAGAGTCAATGTATGACCATGAAGTGAGAGTCATATTGTTGATAAAAGGCTTTAAATACACTGTGGCTAATTTCTGTATGGTTTTTTTTAGGGTTATCATTTACTACTGCTAATTGGCGTTGCTGTGGAAGCTCTTTGATTATAGCAACTCCAGATACGTATGTACGGTCTACTATCTTTATATGTATTATGATAGACTACTGTTTTGACATTTGTCCTAGCATTTATATACACATATACTGCTGTATTTGTTTGGTAGATAAATTGTTGTATTTGTTTGACTAACTTATCTAACATCTAATGACTATCTGTCAATAGTCCTCCCCTAAAGCTATCTTTGAAATCCAGCTTGTGCTGTTGACACACACACACAGCCACACACACACACACACCCACCCACATACACACACACAACCACACATACACACAGCGACACACACACACACACACCCACATACCCACACACACACACACACACAGCGACACACACACACACACACACACACCCACATACACACACACAACCACACATACACACACACACACACACAACCACATACCCACATGCACACACACACACACACACATACACACACAGCCACACACACAGAAACACACACACACACCCCCACCCACATACACACACACACACACACACACACACACACACACACACACACATACACACACACACACAACCACACACAGAAAATACTAGCAGACCGAAAATACTACTAATCCTACAAAGGAACAGCCCCCCAAAACCTTCGATTAATCTAATGTTTATCTAATTAAGAAACACCTCCTTAATGAATTTGTCCAAGTTCATGAATGAACCACCACTGGGTGTAGTGGCTTCCTCTGCCTTCTTCTTCAACTCCACGATCTTTTGTCTCATTTTCTTTCCTTTCTCTCCCTCCATCAAGTCATTCACCAGCTTCTCCACCTCTTCTCTCTTCACATTGGTATAAATTTAAATCCCAATTTCCCATTCATTGCAGATATATCTGCAGTTTGTTAGCTGATCTGCAAAGAATGGCCAACACAACATTGGTACTCCAGCACAAACACTTTCAGTGGTTGAGTTCCATCCACAATGAGTCAAGAATCCACCAAGGATGGTTCAGCACTTGCTCCTGTGGACACCAACTTGCTATTAGGCTTCTATCTTTAGTTTCATTCACAAACTCAGATGACAAAATCACCGAACCTCCAATGACAAGGTCAAGCCTAATGATTTACAAAAAGGGTTTCTTGTTGTTGGCCAAACCCCAAGCAAACTCCAAGAGTTGTTCTGCTGACATAACTGTGATGCTGCCAAAATTCACATAAACAACGGATCCCGATTCCTTGGATTCTAGCCATTGAAGACACTTTGGATCTTCCTTCCAAAGATTGGAACCTAAAGATGCAAAGTTGTTTTGTGGACTTTGATTTAAAAGTAAAGGGAAAGGACCAATGGTACAAAGAAAAAGGGAGCATATAGGAGAGACCATTCATTGCATCTCTCTCAAGTTCATCAAAAGTATTAAACACAATAGCAGAGGCACTGGGAACTCTAGCCGCAACTTCAATTAAATATTCTAGCATGAAATCATTTGGATCTATTGTCCTTATAAAGCTAGGCAGATCTTTCAGGCGAAAACTTAACCACCAGAAAATCTTACTCTAATTTCCTCATTTACAAGATTCTACAACCTTCTAAAACCTAGAGCCCATCAAAACCTTTCCTTTGGCAGAATTATTAACCTTAGGAAGATCTAGTGAGCCCACAGGATTATCTAACATAGAACTACATTTCTCAATTCTAGGGTTTCTAGAACTAACATGCTTTCCATCAGCTTCCCTCACTCCAAATTTAACAGTGCTATCTATGTCATGCAAGGACTCAACTTCCTGCTTCTTCTTTTTCTTCTTCTTATGCATTTCACCCCCATCCACATTTTCTTCTTCTTCTTATTGATTAAAATTATCACCATCAGCATTCCCACTGCCACTTTGTTGCCTTTTGAACTGATCAAATTTCACATGCCGAAGGCTGAGCTCCTTGTTAATATCAACACTTTGAACATAATTTCCCACTACCTTCCCACTGTCATTACCATTCTCTGTTCTATGCCTTTTGTGTTTCTTATGAGAGTAAGATGATCCAAGCTCCTTGTGGAGGTGCTTGAGCTCGTTGAAAGATGCAGAAGCTCGGTGGAGATATGCATTGATGACATCAAAAGTACCATTGTCAGCAGAGACAAACTTTGTGAGAATTTGAGTTGCTTTCGAAACTAATATGTCTTTTACCAGAACACAATGTCCAGAGATTGTCTTCATCTTCCCGCCCTTTGGTTCTCCCACATATATTATCTATTTTCACTGAGCAAAACAAAAAAAAGCAGTCTAAATTGTGCGGTGCACAGTTAAGAGAAAGGTTTCCCTGGTTTAGACGTGAAAGCTCAGAGCTAAATGCATTGCAAATGTCTAGCAACTTTGAACTTATGTCGAAGTACACATCAATCCATTTGTCCTCCCAATCACATCAATCCATTTCATCCTTGCTTTTAGGCACAAGATAGTTGGTTTGTAGAATCAGCTAAGCCCAAACCCTGCAGAAAACTTTCCCTCCTCTCCTTCACAGTAATAGGGTCCTTCAGACTTAAAGCAATAGTGGATAGATTTCCATCATCTGTAATCACAGAAAACAACATTGATCACTAGTTTGCCCTCAAATTCTAGCATGACAACTACACACATCCTCATGATACACACAGACCCTCATGACACACACACACACACACACACACACACACACACACACACACATATACCCAAATACAATAATAAAGCATAAGCACCCTTGAAACCCAACATTTGAAATTAGTTACATAAACAACTGTTGATGTCCATATTTGTCTGTAATTGAATTTTACCTTTTGTATGTTGTTGTATGTGATCAGTGTAATTTGCTATATAAACAATTGTTGTTCAAGCTGAGTGAACCTTAGATTCCCGTTTGAGACTGAATGCAATGACTCTTGCGGACAGTTTGCATTAGTCATTGTATTTAGTCTTGAATTGTCCGTTTGGATAGTTTGGGGAGACTGGTATTTTTATGTTAGATTCATTCGTTAAGGTTATTATTATTTTCATTAATTTTATTAAATTTCGGTTCAATGCATTTCAAGTTGTTCTCTGAGTGCATACTTGATTATCGGGAAATTCATTTCACCGATGTCATGTCGTGTACTTGGAGACCAATGCGAAATGTTGCTGAAATTTAGTCAAATTTTTTAAAATAATGGTAACCCTGACGTTTGAAGCTAACATAAAAGACAGTTTTCCTAAATGGGATAGGGCCACACCTATAAATAAAAAATTGATATTTTCATGCATGGAATTGCTTAGATGGATCGAAGTTGGATGAATGAAAGTCGCATGAGCCAAGAATATGAGGATGGCGTCGAACAGTTCTTGCAATTTGCTTCAGAAAGAGGTCAACCGAATGAAGAAGGAAAATATTATTGTCCTTGCATCAACTGTTTGAATGGAAGACGAAAACTACTCGATGACATACGGGACCCTCTATTGTGTGATGGGATTAAGAAGAATTACACGACATGGATATGGCATGGTGAAGTAACAGACATGCAGAGTGGGTCCCAATCTGAACCGTTTGATGTAGAAATAGGAGATCGGTTAAAGGACATGATTCGTGACCTTGGACAAGAGTCTTTCTAGCAAGCACACGCCCCTGTGTATGAAGGATTGCAGAGTGATTCAAAGAAGCCTTTGTATGAAGGGTGCAAGAATTCCTTAACCCTGTTGTCTGCTGTGTTAAGTCTGGTTAATGTGAAGGCCAAGTATGGGTGGAGTGACAAAAGTTTCACCTCACTACTTGAGGTAGTGCACAATCTGCTTCCAGAGGACAATAACACGTTGCCTAAAAGTTACAATAAGGCGAAAAAGATATTGTGTCCGATGGGTATGGAGTATCAGAAGATTCATGCTTGCCCCAATGATTGCATACTGTACAGGCATGAATTCCAAGAAATGTCAAAATGCCCTATCTGTGGGACATCACGGTACAAAGTGAAGGATGAAGAGGAAAGCAGTTCTGATAAAAACTCCAACAAGGGCCCCCAGCGAAGGTTTTGTGGTATCTTCCAATCATTTCAAGGTTTAAGCATGTTTTTTCAAATGAGGACGACGCAAAAGACCTTACATGGCATGCAAATGGAAGGATTTCTGATGGAATGGTCCATCATCCGGCTGATTGCTCGCAGTGAAAGAAGATTGATGGTTTGTATCCGGATTTCGGGAAAGAGCCAAGAAATCTTAGACTTGGACTAGCCAGTGATGGAATGAATCCATATGGCACCTTAAGCACTCAACACAATTCATGGCCAGTTCTGCTAGTAATTTACAATTTGCCTCCTTGGTTGTGCATGAAGCAAAAATACATGATGTTGTCTATGATGATATCGGGCCCAAGACAGCCAGGAAATGACATTGATGTTTATCTAAGTCCGTTGGTTGAAGATTTGAGAAAGTTGTGGGATGAGAGGGTTGTAGTGTTTGATGCATTTCGCAAGGAGACGTTCGAAATGTGTGCAATGCTTATTTGTACCATTAATGACTTTCCAGCATATGGGAATCTCAGCGGTTACAGTGTTAAGGGTCATCATGGATGTCCCATCTGTGAAGAAAACACAAGCTACATACAACTTAAACATGGGAGAAAAATAGTCTACAGTAGGCATCATCGCTTTCTAACGCCCAATCATCCTTACAGACGACTAAAAAAGGCTTTTAATGGAAGTCAAGAGCATGATATTGCGCCGATACCGTTGACTGGTGAGCAGGTATATCAGCAGGTTCAACACTTGAATACTGTATTTGGGAAGACCCAAAAGAAGGATAAAAGTAAGAGTTGCATATGGAAGAAGACGTCCATTTTCTTTGATCTTCCGTACTGGTCTGATCTTGATGTTAGACATTGTATTGATGTTATGCATGTGGAGAAAAATGTTTGTGACAGTGTGATTGGGACGCTCCTTAACATTCAAGGGAAGACGAAGGATGGCTTGAATACCCGTCAAGATCTAGCTGATATGGGCATACGATCACAGTTGCATCCAAGGTCTGATGGGAAGAAAATTTACTTGCCCCCAGCCTGCCATACTTTGTCCAAGAAGGAGAAGATAAGTTTTTGTCAGTGTCTTCATTGGGTGAAGGTTCCACAAGGGTACTCTTCAAATATTAAGAGCCTTGTGCAGTTGAAGGAGCTTAAGCTTGTAGGGTTAAAGTCTCACGATTGTCACGTGCTCATGCAACAATTGTTAGTCGTGGCTATACAAGACATCTTGCTAAACAAAGTCAGGTTAACGATAACTCGCCTGTGCTTTTTCTTCCATGCTATATGTAGCAAAGTCATTGATCCTGTCAAGTTTGATGAGTTGGAAAATGAGGCCGCAATTATACTGTGCCAGTTGGAGATGTATTTTCCCCCTGCTTTCTTTGACATCATGATTCACTTGATTGTGCATCTGGTCAGAGAAATCAAATGTTGTGGTCCTGTTTATCTACGGTGGATGTACCCGGTTGAGCGATACATGAAGATCTTAAAAGAGTATACAAAGAATGTATATCGTCTATAAGCATTTATTGTTGAGAGGTACATTGCAGAAGAAGCCATTGAATTTTGTTCAGAATACTTAGAGAAGGCTAAACCTGTTGGCCTTCTTGAGTCTCGGCATGATGACAGAGTGGGTGGTAAGGGTTCAAGAGGACTGCATGTGATCACTCCAAGTGTAGAACATTTGTTACAAGCTCACTTGTATGTCTTGAACAACAGTAACAAAGTTTTGCCATACATACTTAAGCATGAAGCTTTAGTTGAACAGAATAATCCAAAAATGTCAAAGAATTGGGTGTTGAAAAAGCATAACAAGACTTTCTGTGATTGGTTTAAAGATACAATCTTTGCAGATGAGAATGCTTCAGAAACATTAAGAAAGCTAGCAGATGGGCCTAAAAGAAATGTTATAACTTGGCAAGGATACGACATAAACAAGTATTCATTTTACACAAAAGCACAAGATGACAAATGTACAATGCAGAACAGCGGGGTTACCCTAAGGGCTGAATCTCAACACTTTGCAAGTGTCAATGACGCCAATCCCTGTGTAGCTTCCATCCCTTACTTTGGGTTCATTGATGAAATTTGGGAGCTTAACTATGTGAAATTTACGGTATGTGTTTTCAAATGTAAATGGGTTGACAACAACACCGGTGTGCGCACCGATGATATAGGATTTGTTGGACAAGTGGCCTCAGATATCTTAAGAAGGGGGGGGGGGTGAATTAAGATATCACAACTTATTTCCCCAATTAAAATTCTATTTCACTTTCTATTCAAGTTATAAATTCCCTTAATAATGAATTTCTTAAATATTGATTCAAATAGAACAATTTGAATATGAATATAAAACAATAATAAATAAAGGAGTTTAAGGGAAGAGAAAATGCAAACTCAGATTTATACTGGTTCGGCCACACCCTTGTGCCTACGTCCAGTCCCCAAGCAACCCGCTTGAGAGTTCCACTATCTTGTAAATTCCTTTTACAAGTTCTTAACACACAAGGACAACCCTTCCTTTGTGTTTAGAATTCTTTCACAACAAGAGACCCTCGGTCTCTTAATCCCTTTTCAGAATGAAGAAGAAGAAAAGAAGAAATCTCTCTTGAAAGAGATAGATTGAACAATTTGAGCACTCAAATAATTCCTTATTGAATCACAAGTAATTTGGCCAAGGAATTTGTAAGAGGATAAAACGATTTTGCTTTATGAGAGGATAAGACCTTTTTGTTCTGAAAAACTCTTAGCAAATTCGTGTCTCAAGTCACATATATATAGGCCTTTGATAGCCATTCAAGAACCACATAAAAAGATGTGACTGTTAAGAATATCTTCTGAAAATCTGCTCTGGTAATCGATTACAGTATATGTGTAATCAATTACAAGCTTTAAAATTTGAATTAAAATGTTCAGAAGCTTTATGTGTAATCGATTACACAGGGCAAATTTTGAATTCAAATTTTAATAGCTGTTGTAAAGCAGTTTTGGCCACTGGTAATCGATTACCAGAGAGTAAATTTCTTGTAAAAGACTTTTTAACTTAATTTTCTTGGCCAAACCTTTTGCTACTTCAATTGGAATTCCCTTCCTAGTTAATATACCCTTTCTAAGACTCTATAGACTGTCTTGATCATCCATCTTGAATATCTTTAATTGCTTTGTCTTGAATAAAGCTTTGAGACGCATGTGATCTTTTGGCATCATCAAAACATCGGCTTGATCCTTTGTCTACAATCTCCCCCTTTTTGATGATGACAATCCCTGAAATCAAGACAAACTATATACAAGATGATAGCACGTTCACACAATCCTTACTCCCCCTATCTTTTGGCATGTATGCCTAATTTTACTTAATGAAAAATTTCTATTTCTAATTGATTTCTAACCCAAGCTCTCTTAAGTTCTCTCCCCCTTTGGCAACATCAAAAAGAACTAAGCAATACAAACAAAATCCAAACATAGCCAAACATGAAACCAAAATAAATCCACACATTGTTATAACCAACCAAAGCAAAGTCCTGAAATATAATAATAGTGCAAGAGTACGATAACTAGAGCAACAAAAAGCCAAATACACGGCGATAAAACAAAGTACTAAGAATACTTAATTACTAATAAGACTCAGTCATAATAATAATAACAATTAATCTAAGAGGATGATGGAGGCGGTGGTGGTGGATCAAAGCAAGTACGAATGAAGGAGACATCTTCTTCAACTTGTGTGAGGCGAATATTCATGTCGGCAAAGCGTGTATCCAATGAGTCGAAACATTCACCAACATAAGAACGAAGACCTCGTAATTCGGTAAGGACTTCATTCAGGAGTGCTGAATCTTCACGCTGAGGAGGAGGTGAAGGAGTACGCTCATCGTGAGGAGGGAGTGCGTCTTTCTTCAGCCATTGACCATTCCGATCCTTACGGTAACCAAAGGAAGTCACAGCACCAGCACCAATAGCAAAGGAACGCTTGACTTGAACAAATAGCTCATCATCAAGCGGAATTTGAAAATGACGCAGAAATAAAGTTATCAAATGTGGATAAGGTAGAGGTGCATTGGCCCGTAATGCCTTATGCATGCGGTACCGAACCAAATGGGCCCAGCCGATCTGATGACCGGTGAGAAAAGCCCACATCAGAATCAAATCCTCCTCAGAGGCTTGTGCTAAATTTGAAGACCGGGGAAGTAAAATTCTAACAATTATATAGTGCATGATGCGATTATCAAAAGTTAATGATCCGGCCAGCAATCTACCGGTCATTTCAGCCTGATCATTGCAGACCATGTGGCGAGCATCATGACTAGAATAATCAAATTTCCAGTCATCAACAATGGTGCCCTCAAAAGGTGCACCTTGACTGGGTAAATGAGTTAAAGAAAAAAATAAGGACTGATCAATGATCATCGGAATACCATGCACCTCAGAGGAAATAATGCCATCCTGAATTTTCAAATTGCAGTAGAAGACCTTTACAAGTTCAGGATAATGTGGCAGTTTTAATGACATGAAATCAACAAGGCCAGAATTTTGAAACACTTGATAGCAATCAAACGTTTCATCATTAAAGAAATCTACATCTAGGTACTTAGGGTCTAAGATGATCCTAGAAGAAAATTGAGAGAGGTACCGTAGACGCTGATCATCGGAAGAAAACAATGTGCATGATCTTGGAGATGATAAAGATGGATGAATAGGTGTTGTGGATGCTTCAGATGGTCCGTGGCGGCGATGGGCAGCGGCAACAGCGGTGGAGGATGATCCCTTTCTCTTCTTCGATGGCTCTTCCATTTGATGAAGTTTTTGTGGATTTTAATCGGTGGAAGTGAAAGAGGAGTGAAAAAGAGGAAGATTGGGCTTTACGGGACGTGATTTGGTGAAGAATTGAGTGAGATTCGAAGATTTGAAGTTTTAGGTATGGAGGAGACGTGAAAGGAGGCTGTGGCTGCGCAACAGCTCTGATTTCATGAATATTTACAGATGAGGACGAATTGTAATCGATTACAAGGCTTGGTAATCGATTATAGGAGTAATGATCCTTCTGGTAATCGATTACAGGATGTTGTAATCGATTACAGGCTGTCAGTTCTTGTGTAATTGATTACAATGGATGGTAATCGATTACCAGAACATAACTTAGGCTAGTTTCTTAAAAAAAATATCTATGTCTATTCTAAACACATCTAATATGATTAATCATTACTACTAATGCACTTAAATCAATTATTCAACTATAAAACACACAGGAATACATAAATTCTATCATAATAACAAGAATTAAACAAAATCAATCAAAGTAACATATAAACAATCAATCATAAGAGTAAATTAATCAATCAATCATAAAACTTTACCTATCCAAATCACTAAGATCTAAAAGTCCTAATTCTCTTCTTATTGAAAAGAAAATATCCTTTGGGAGAGGTTTTGTAAAGATATCAGCAAGCTGATTCTTTGTATCAACAAACTCTAGCAAACAATCTCCCTTTAGAACATGGTCTCTTAGAAAATGGTGCCTAATTTCTATATGTTTCGTTCTAAAATGTTGTACAGGGTTTTTGGATAGATTTATGGCACTAGTATTATCACACCTAATAGGTATACGATCAAGAAGGATACCATAGTCAGATAATTGTTGCTTCATCCATAAAATCTGTGCACAACAACTGCCGGCAGAAATATATTCCGCTTCAGCAGTGGATAAAGCAACACTGTTTTGTTTCTTACTATGCCATGAGACAAGAGCGGATCCAATGAATTGACAAGTTCCACTTGTGCTTTTTCTATCAGTTGTAGATCCGGCAAAGTCAGAATCAGAATATCCTATTAAGTTACATGTTGAGTTCTTAGGATACCATAATCCTAAATTTATTGTACCTAATAGATATCTCATGATTCTCTTAACTGCACTCAAATGTGATTGTTTGGGGTTGGATTGAAACCTAGCACACATGCATACACTAAACATAATATCAGGTCTACTAGCGGATAAATAGAGAAGAGATCCGATCATACCTTGATACTGTTTCATGTCTATAGATTGACCAAATTCATCTTTATCTAAGTAATAACTAGTGCTCATTGGTGTAGCCATGTGTTTTGCACTTTCCATCCCAAATCTTTTGATCAATTCCTTGCAGTACTTGGATTGATTGATGAATATACCTTCTTGAGTTTGCTTGATTTGTAATCCCAGGAAGTACTTTAGTTCTCCCATCATTGACATTTCAAATTCACTTTGCATATCAAGGGAAAACTCCTTGCACAATGAATCATTAGTGGATCCAAAAATTATATCATCAACATATATTTGAACCAACAAAATATCATTATGCTTTCTCTTTATGAATAATGTGGTATCCACTTTTCCTCTAGAAAATTCTTTTTCTAGGAGAAAATTACTTAAATGTTCATACCACGCCCTAGGAGCTTGTTTCAAACCATAAAGATCCTTTTGCAATTTATAAACATGATTTGGTTTATCCGGGATTTCAAAGCCTGGGGGTTGTTCAGCATATACTTCTTCTTGAATTAAACCATTTAGAAAAGCACTTTTAACATCCATTTGATAGAGTTTAAAATTCATTATGGATGCATATGCTAAGAGCATTCTAATGGCTTCTAATCTTGCAACTGGAGCATATGTTTCTTCATAGTCTATTCCCTCTTCTTGATTATACCCTTTTGCTACTAACCTAGCCTTATTTCTAATAATTATGCCATGTTCATCTAATTTATTTCTAAAAAACCATTTTGTTCCTATGATAGGATAATTTTCAGGTTTTTCTACTAGTTTCCACACATTATTTCTTTCAAATTGATTCAGTTCTTCTTGCATGGCAATTATCCAGTTCTCATCTACTATGGCTTCTTTTATATTTTTA
Organism: Glycine soja; assembly: GCF_004193775.1. Lineage (NCBI taxonomy): Eukaryota > Viridiplantae > Streptophyta > Magnoliopsida > Fabales > Fabaceae > Glycine > Glycine soja. The sequence goes on from NC_041013.1 coordinate 34,784,895, forward strand.
GGTTCAATCATAGATACAAAAGCCATATTATTGCATAAATCTTTAAGAGAATGTCTAGTTGTTACCCCTTTTGATATATCACCAATAAGGTTGTCGAGGGGATGATCTCTTGAGGCTTTCCATTCTCTTGGAAGTTCATTATTTCCTCTAGCCCCATTATCTTGAGAATCCTCATTGCTTCCTTCATCTTTTTCTTTAGAGTTATTTCCATGAATATGTGTATCTTCTAAGGAATCTGAAATATCATCTAAAAAATCCTTCCTTGGAAGAATGGCATTAGACTCATCAAAGGAAACATGTATAGACTCTTCAATTGTCATTGTTCTTTTATTATATATTCTATAAGCTTTACTATGCAGAGAATATCCAAGGAAAATACCTTCATCTGACTTAGCATCAAATTTTCCTAAGTTATCTTTTCCATTATTCAATACAAAACATTTACAACCAAAGATATGAAGATGTGAGATGTTTGGTTTTCTGCCATTGAACAATTCATATGGAGTTTTCTTTAAAATGGGTCTTATTAAAGCCCTATTTAAAATGTAGCATGCAGTGTTAATGGCTTCAGCCCAAAAGTATTTTGGAAAAGGAGTATCATTTAATAAAGTTCTAGCAATCTCTTCCAAAGATCTATTTTTCCTTTCAACAACACCATTTTGTTGAGGGGTTCTTGGTGCAGAAAAGTTATGCTCAATCCCATGCTTATCACAAAATAATTCAAATTTTTTATTTTCAAACTCACCCCCATGATCACTCATAATAGATATAATCATTAGATTTTTCTTATTTTGAATGATTTTTGCAAGTTTTCTAAATGCTTGAAATGCATCATTCTTATGAGTGATAAAAAGAGTCCATGTGTATCTAGAATAATCATCAACTATAACAAGAGCATAGTAACTTCCTCCAAAACTCATGATTCTGGAAGGACCAAACAAATCCACATGAAGTAATTGTAAGGGTTGAGTAGTTGAAACAATGTTTTTAGATTTGAAAGAAACTCTAGTTTGTTTTCCTTTTTGGCATGCATCACATAGCCTATCTTTTTCAAATCTTAGTTTTGGCAAACCAACAACTAAATCTTTTCATATTAATCTATTTAAGTGTTCCATGTTTATATGTGCAATCCGTTTATGCCACAACCATGGATCATCATCTTTACTAAGAAAACATTGATTATTATCTAGTTTTTGACTTAAGTCTATCATGTAAACATTGTTGACTCTAAACCCTATATGCTTTATATTCGTATCATGTTTATGTTCAATGACACACTTTTGAGAATCAAATGATACTAGATAGCCTTTGTCACATAATTGACTCACACTAAGCAGACTATGTTTAAGACCTTCAACAAGTAGAACATTTTCAATGGAGGTTGAAGAATTTGTACCTATTTTTCCAACTCCAAGAATTCTACCTTTGTTGTTGTCACCATAAGTTACATGTCCGCTTTTCTTAGGAGAGATATGTGTGAATTTTGATGTATCTCCCGTCATATGTTTTGAGCATCCGCTATCTATGTACCACTTTTTCCTCAAGGGTTCCTACAAAATCAAGGTTATGACTTAGGTACCCAAACTTTATTGGGTCCTTGTGTGTTAGTATGAATAAAGGATCCTTTTGGGACCCAAATCATTTTAATATTGTTACTATTTCTTCTAAAATAGCATGTAGATGTTCCATGCCCTTTTCTTCCACAGTAAAAACATGTGATAGAACTAGAATTATATTTTTGTGTGGTAGTAGAGAAGTTTTTATGAAATTTTTGTTGTTTTTCATATTTATATCCTAGTCCAGCCTTATTAGAGACATGTCTTTGTTTTCCTAGTATGACATCTAAATTATTTTTACTATAAGAAAATTTTGCAAGTGAGTTTTTCAACTCTTTGATTTCTTTTTCATACTTTTCACAACAACTACAAGAATCTAACATTTTCTTGTCAGAAATAGTAGAAATATGAATTTTTTCATTTGGTTTAGAAATTGAGACTTCATTTCTAAGATGATCTAATTCTTTGTTTAATTTTGAAATTTCATTTTCTAAATTTGAAATTGTTTTCTTTGAAGATGAAACTAACTTTGCAAGTTTAATTGACTCTTTATGCAGATCAGCAAATGCATCTTGCAATTCATCAAAAGAAATAGATAGGTTGTTTGAAGATGTTACCTCTTCATCACTTTCATAACTTTTAGTCATAAAGTAGAGGTTTATTTCTTCATTTTCTGAATCTTCAAAAGATTCCATATCGTTTTCATCCCATGTAATGTATGCTTTCTTCAATTTCTTTTCATTGATATTCTTCTTTTCAGACTTCTCCATCTTTTTCTTGAAGATGGGACAATCAGCCCTTAGATGTCCAGGTTGATTACACTCAAAGCATTTTAGAGTAGAGGATGAAGTTTCTGTCCTTCTTTTAGGTTTAAGATTGGGTCGCTTTTGATTTCCTCTTACTCTCAGGAACTTGTTGAATCTTTTTACAAAAAGACTAATATCTTCATCATTATCCAAGTCAATTGAATCTTCTTTATCACTGTCTTCTTGGATTGCAGATGAGGCTTTAAGAGCGATTCCCTTCTTCTTCTTATTAGTTTCTTCATGTTGATTTAATCTCAATAATTCCATTTCATGCTCCTGCAATTTTCCAAATAACGTAGCAAGAGACATACTAGACAAATCTTGAGATTCTGTGATGGCTGTTACCTTTGGTTGCCATTCTCTATTAAGACATCTTAAAACTTTATTTACTAGATCTTCATTTTGATAAGTTTTTCCTAGAGATGCAAGATGATTAACTATGTGTGTGAATCTCTTTTGCATGTCTTGTATACTTTCATTTATATTCATCCTAAAAAGTTCATATTCACGAGTTAAATTGTTTATCCTAGATCTTTTAACATCTGTTGTGCCTTCATGTGTTACTTGTAGTGTATCCCACATATCCTTAGCACTTTTACAATTTGAAACCCTAAAGTATTCATCTATTCCTAGGGCAGATGTAATAATATTTTTGGCCTTTAAATTATATTGTACTAATCTTCTTTCTTCCTCAGTCCAGTCTGCTCTAGGTTTTTCTATTGTTGCACTTCCGGCTATTATAGAGGGAACATAAGGTCCTTGTTCTTTGGCTTCCCAAATATTTAAATCTATTTCCTCTATAAAGATTTGCATGCGGGTTTTTCAGTAGTGGTAACCCACTCCATTAAAGATAGGAGGTCTATTTATAGAATTTCCCTCGGGAAACAAGTAGTTTGGTGAGGCCATAATTCTTGAAGCTTCTAAACTTTATACAAGAATGAAGCTCTGATACCACTTGTTGGACAAGTGGCCTCAGATATCTTAAGAAGGGGAGGGGGGCTAAATTAAGATATCACAACTTATTTCCCCAATTAAAATTCTATTTCACTTTCTATTCAAGTTTTAAATTCCCTTAATAATGAATTTCTTAAATATTGATTCAAATAGAACAATTTGAATATGAATCTAAAACAATAATAAATAAAGGAGTTTAAGGGAAGAGAAAATGCAAACTCAGATTTATACTGGTTCGGCCACACCCTTGTGCCTACGTCCAGTCCCCAAGCAACCCGCTTGAGAGTTCCACTATCTTGTAAATTCCTTTTACAAGTTCTAAACACACAAGGACAACCCTTCCTTTGTGTTTAGAATTCTTTCGCAACAAGAGACCCTCGGTCTCTTAATCCCTTTTCAGAATGAAGAAGAAGAAAAGAAGAAATCTCTCTTGAAAGATATAGATTGAACAATTTGAGCACTCAAATAATTCCTTATTGAATCACAAGTAATTTGGCCAAGGAATTTGTAAGAGGATAAAACGATTTTGCTTTATAAGAGGATAAGACCTTTTTGTTCTGAAAAACTCTTAGCAAATTCGTGTCTCAAGTCACATATATATAGGCCTTTGATAGCCATTCAAGAACCACATAAAAAGACTTTTTAACTTAATTTTCTTGGCCAAACCTTTTGCTACTTCAATTGGAATTCCCTTCCTATTTAATATACCCTTTCTAAGACTCTATAGACTGTCTTGATCATCCATCTTGAATATCTTTAATTGCTTTGTCTTGAATAAAGCTTTGAGACGCATGTGATCTTTTGGCATCATCAAAACATCGGCTTGATCCTTTGTCTACAGGATTTACGTTGGTAGACCTAAAGAAACTTGGTTACCACAATGACCCTTTCATCATGGCAGAACAAGCTAGACAAGTATTTTACGTGCAAGACCCTTGTGATGAAAGGTGGTGCGTGGTTCTGCAGGGCAAAACAATTGGTGTTAATGCAGAAGATGTTGATTCATACATGGACACCTATGTTAGTCCTTTGACCGCTCAAATCACTCCTAATGTTGTCGGGGAAGAAGAAGCTGACGACGTTCATGCTAATCGTAATGATCATGATGAAGGATAATTGATTAACATCGTCTAATGAAATTTTCTGCAGAGACAGAGGTCACCAAACCAAGTAAGTGATAGCTACATTTTTTTCTGATTGAGGCATCAGTATTTTGTTTTACATGGCATCCTTAGGACTTCATACAGCTTATGTTTGTCGCCAGTTTCATCATCCACCACCATTTTCTTCTCTGTCTTCTCACGCTTATTTTTGTTAAACCCATATTTATTCTTTTTTCCCTTCATGCCTTGTTTTATCAGAACTTTAGCCGAATCTCCTATCTTCAGCACAGTTGAATCTCCTGTCTTATTCTCCAATGACACACTTTGATGGCCTGTATCTCTTTTCTTCATATGTTCTAGTGCTTCAACTTCAGAATGCATAAAGCAATCTGAATTTTCCAGTGATCACCAAAGGCTTCTGCATCAGCATTGACACTCTCCACCCTCTTTGTTTTATGCTTCTGTGCTGCATTCCGTGCTTCTTCCTTATAAATCTCACATTTATTAGAGGTTGCACTAGAACGATCAACACCAATTTGTGCTTCTTCCTCGTCTACCAGCTCAATATCTTTCCTTTCAACTATTGTTTTGTAAATAGACCAATGCTAAATGTTGTAAGTTCAATAACATATTTTTAAACCTTGCTATTTCCAAATACATATTTAGAAGTTAAGTATTTGATTTCAATCCTGAAGCTCTCTTCTACATACTTCTATCAGCTATCACACTGATTCCCCTAATTTTTCCACTAATTTCAAAACTGTTGCATGAATCCTCAGCAAAATTTCAGACTACTAATAAATAATTTTTTTCCTTGGTTTAACTTCATCTTCCTCACTCTCTTCTTCATCAGTCTCCTTATCTGAAGTATCAGAGTTCTCTTCATTGCTGACCTTTTTAGTTACTTTGGTATTAGGTTTTTTCTTAACAATTTTCTTAACATTATTTGAAGGTTCAGGAACTTCAGACGATGCTAATACCTTCACATTTAAAAGAGGCAAGCTAAGCATCAGATAGTGTGTGTTTGTGCTTCTCATGGGCATCAATGACACTTGATAGATTTTCCACTCACCTCATCAAGCTGTTGACTTGCAAACCTCTTATAAGGATCCAGAGTAAATTTATCAAGTTTAAGATCTTCCTCCAAGAGTCGACGAAGACCAGCCAGTGATTTTCCTAAAATTAACAAGTGGAAAAGTATCCCGTGTCATACCATAAGAACTATAGCCAAAGAATCAGTTAATGTGAATAAATGTACCAAAGATAAGGACATGTAGTGCATTGAAAAAAGAGAGGTCAGAATTTTAAATTATTGAAAAAATCAACAGCATACTTTGCATTAGCCTTGATGTACGAAGATCTTTTTCTAACAACTTTCTTAATTAGGGCATGAATTGGAACTACTTTGGTTCCATTGCCTTTATCATCCTTGGTTTCAAGTTTAGCCCTTTTTTGTGATACATTATACAACCAAATGATAATTTCCTTATATTGAGGGAGTGTAAAAAATGGTTAACAATTTTATATATTTTATTCAATGAAATCAGGATTTGGATAAATACTTTTAAAAAAAAGGTCAATATCATAATAAGGGCAAAAAATAATTGAAATGGTCCAAACCCACATTGCTTGCGGATTATGTTGGACGGATCCAAAATCTTGCATGGCCATAGATTTTATAAAAAAAATGGTTTGTGGCCTCCGCAAACCACAGGCCCTGCTATCTGATTCCTGAACCCGAGTCTGTTTACCCACTCCTAGTTAAAATCAATGAGTCAAATAGGGAATTAAAAAATAGGAGGACTAATTTGGTGAAATTATAGATAAAATAGGGGGACATATTTTGCAATTAAGCCTTAAATTAAAGTAAATTTGGGATTTTAGTGAATGGATATGTTACGCATTGCATCTTATTGGGCCTTGCTCAATGCACATGTTGTACTAAAGTTAAATTGGGTTTTCATCAATGTATAAATTTTACTTATGTCATATTTAAACTTATTGAATAATTCTTGTGTTACACTTATACCTTATATTTTGAATTACCTAATTTTATAAATTTTGATTATCATATATTTTCAGAATATAAAGGGTATTTATTATCATTTTTAAATATTTATTTTGTAAAAAACACAAATTAAAAGACTAATGATAAGCATAGCTTATTTATCTTAATCAAATAATGTAAATATTATTTTCTTAATTGAAAAATATTACTAATATACAAATTTCAATATTTTTCTAGTGTAAAATATATTTAAGTATATTATATATTTATTAAAATTTATAATAAATAACATTTTTTTACTTCACTTATATACAATAAGGATATTTCAGTCGCTAATCTCAAAACAGAAATACGCATAGCGACCGAATTATTTTCGGTTGCTATAATCTTCATATAGTGACTGCAACATCTTTGGTTGCTATCTTCAACTACATATTGGTCGCTACATTGGTGGCTAAAGTAATTTTGTTTTTTAACATATTCAGAACTTCGGTGGCTAAAGTAATTTTGTTTTTTAACATATTCAGCAACTGGAATAGCTACCGAAGTTTTCAGCGACCTTTCATTTCGGTCGTTAATTCAGTCGCTGACCCAAGTTAAACATCATGATCAATTTCGGTCGCAAATTCAGTCGCGAATTGCAATGTTAACTGTGTGGTCGCTACTTCGGTCGCTAACAGAGACTGAAAATTTTTTGTCGCTAATTTCGGTTGCTAAATTACATTTTTCTAGTAGTGAACAATGTAATCGATAAGATTCTTGATGTAATCAATTAAAGTGTTCTTGATCACTTCTGGGAACACATTTAAGAACAAAGTAATCGACTATGATTATCTGGTAATCAATTAAAGCAGAGACTCCTGAGAAACCAATCATTGTCTCAATTGAACTGTGTAATCGATTACGATTACCTTGTAATCATTAAATCAATATGACAATCTCTCTACTAGCTACAAATACTTGCATAATCAATTACAATTAGTCTTGTAATCGATTAAAACTGAGAGTTTTGTGCACTGAAGAAAGTCTCTAACTTTAGAAACACCCTTTTTACTCCTACATGATGATGCATGACGTACATATGAAAATATAGAGACTAAAATGCAACAAGCAATACAAATACCACTCAAGAAAGTTGGGCATGTAAAAAGACAAAACTTCTTCAAGTTCCAAGACTTTGTCTTCATGGTGCTCCCCTTATCTCTAACAAATTATTCACATTTTAGGCTCAATAGGGTGCAAGGGATTCAATTATTCATTTACTACAGGGTTAGCTATTTGGCCAAGTGACTAAAATCTAAAAACAACAAGGCCTTGATCATATACTCAAGCAATTCAAGAATCATGCAAAATCAAGAAAATAAAATCAGTTGTTTCTCTCACCATTAAGGTGCACACAACTCACATGGTATTGTGAAGCATTAAGTTTGTAATTCACAATTTCCTATCATGCAAACTAACCAACTCACTCACACGTATTAAATTCACAAAACCATCATTCAATAATAATGCATGCTCACTCACAATTGGGAAATTTCAAAGCATTACTACTCAGGCGTAATTTATCTTGGTCATGCAATTGGTTCAACTCCGCATGCTTCCAAAACGAATTGCAAAATAAATGAATCCAAAATATACCAAATAATTATCTATCATGCAAAATTTTAATTAAGCGGTAAACCAAAGTATTGTAGTGTAAGTAATATCACAAAAAGAAAACAATAAATAAAGAGGATCAACAGCAATAGAAGGTCTTGCCTCAGTCTCTGTAGCAATATCAGCTACAGGCTCCACCTCAGCAGTAGTAGCAACAACAGTCTCCACCTTAGCAGTAGCAGCAAGCTCATTGCCCTTATGTTATCAAACATAAAAAGGGAAAAGGTAATATTGTAGCCGATGCTCTTTCTCGGCGTCATGCATTACTTTCTATGCTTGAAACAAAATTGATTGGTCTTGAATGTTTGAAAAGCATGTATGAAAATGATGAAACTTTTGGAGAAATTTTTAAAAATTGTGAAAAATTTTCAGAAAATGGTTTCTTTAGACATGAAGGCTTTCTTTTCAAAGAAAACAAATTGTGTGTGCCTAAATGTTCTACTAGAAATTTGCTTGTTTGTGAAGCACATGAAGGAGGTTTAATGGGGCATTTTGGGGTCCAAAAGACTCTAGAAACATTACAAGAACATTTTTATTGGCCTCATATGAAAAAGGATGTGCAGAAATTTTGTGAACATTGCATTGTATGTAAAAAGGCAAAGTCTAAGGTAAAGCCTCATGGATTGTATACTCCATTGCCAATTTCGGAGTATCCTTGGATTGATTTATCCATGGATTTTGTTTTGGGGCTGCCAAAAACAAGCAATGGTAGAGATTCCATTTTTGTGGTTGTTGATAGGTTTTCTAAAATGGCTCATTTTATTCCATGTAAAAAAGTTGATGATGCTTCCCATGTGGCTGATTTGTTTTTCAAGGAGATTGTGAGACTCCATGGTTTGCCAAGGAGCATTGTTAGTGATAGGGACTCTAAGTTCCTAAGCCATTTTTGGAGGACTTTGTGGAGCAAGTTGGGCACTAAATTGTTATTTTCAACCACTTGTCACCCACAAACCGATGGGCAAACGGAAGTTGTTAATAGGACTTTGGGAACTTTGCTTAGGACAGTTTTGAGGAATAACTTAAAAACTTGGGAAGCTTGTTTACCCCATGTTGAATTTGCTTACAATAGAGCTGTTCATAGCACCACTAATTGTTCTCCTTTTGAAGTTGTTTATGGTTTTAACCCACTAACTCCTCTTGATCTTTTGCCTAATGTTTCTGTTTTTAAGCATAAAGAAGGTCAAGCAAAGGCGGACTATGTGAAGAAGCTTCATGAGAGAGTCAAAGATCAAATTGAGAGGAAAAGTAAAAGCTATGCTAAACAAGCCAACAAAGGGAGAAAGAAGGTTGTCTTCGAACCCGGAGATTGGGTTTGGGTGCACATGAGAAAAGAAAGGTTTCCGGAACAAAGGAAATCAAAGCTTCAACCAAGGGGAGATGGACCATTTCAAGTGCTAGAAAGAATCAATGACAATGCTTACAAAGTTGAGCTGCCCGGTGAGTATAATGTTAGTTCCACCTTCAATGTCTCTGATTTATCTCTTTTTGATGCAGATGGAGAATCCGATTTGAGGACAAATCCTTCTCAAGAGGGAGAGAATGATGAGGACATGACCAAGAGCAAGGGCAAGGATCCACTTGAAGGACTTGGAGGACCTATGACAAGGGCTAGAGCAAGGAAAGCCAAGGAAGCTCTTCAACAAGTGTTGTCCATACTATTTGAATACAAGCCCAAGTTTCAAGGAGAAAAGTCCAAGGTTGTGAGTTGTATCATGGCCCAAATGGAGGAGGACTAAATGACACCACTTTATTTCAATTTTAGAGTGTTTAGTTTGTCTAAATAATGGCCCAATCCTTGTAAAGTTGGCTGACCAAAAATATGTTTTGGGTTAATCAACTAAAAGGGCTTTAGTTCAAGTTGTAATAAGGGCCCAATTGGCAACCTAGGCATCAGCCTTTTGGGAGACCAAATGGTGGCTGACTTGTTGGCTGTTGGGGGTGACTTTTGGTTGCCACAATTTCAGTTACACTCAGCCATTAAGTTTGTTTTAATTCCCTAGGTTAATGGCATTAAGTTATTTTAATTCTAGGTTAGTGGGTCATTACTAAAATCTGTTGTAAAGCTTCTATATAAGCTGAACCATTTTATCAATAAACACAAGTTGAGTTTTATTCAGAAAATTAGAGTTTATCTCTTTTATCTTAGTGAGAGTGATTCTCCTAAATTCTTGAGTGATTCAAGAACACCCTGGCTGTATCAAAGGACTTTCACAACCTTTGTGTGTTGCCCTCGCTGGAAAGAGTGATTCTTTCCTTCCTATCATCTCCACCCTTGTTCTTTCAAACCACAATTCCAGAAAATCCACCTCTGCCCAAAATTATCTCGTGACCATAACTCCCATTTTACACACTCAAATTAAGTGATTCTTGAGCCTAAATTGAATTTCAAAACGAGACCTTTCACCTCGTTTTGGAATCACCTCATTTGGAGCCCTGTAGCTTCCGTTATTGCCATTTCTATATTTCTGTCCAGCCACCACTTAACCTACGTTTTACCATCCCATTCATCCATTTTATGCCAGAAACCACCTTATTAAGACCCACGAAATTAACCACCTTATTTTCCATCCTTTCCTTAATCAATTTCCGCATTTTCCATCAAGGTTTAATCCTAGACGATCCTAAGTCAGCCCTTGTGCCATGAGGGTTCATATCAGCCATAATCTCACTTTATCATTGTAAAATAAAATTTCAACTGATCGTTTGTACCATAAACTCTTTCCATCAATGTAAAGTAAAGTTTGAACCGATCATTTACTTCGTAAATAACCGAAACCAAAGTTAAAATCAACATATAACCAAGCTTTTATCCATAAAAATTGCTTGAATCTATTCAAGGTCCAATGCCTTAACGGTCTCTTTTTCTTTTATCGATTAAAATGAACCTTTCAAAAGTTTAAAATTAACCCTACGTGTAACTTTCTTACTCTTAAGAACTATGTAGGTCTGAGTTTCTCTTCGCTTTCGAGGATACGTAGGAGCAAGAGTCATGCTCTTGTCGACCCCAAAAGATAAAAAACATAAAAAAGGAAAATAAATAAATATTGAAGGCACGATTTTGCACACTTGATTAAAGGTTGTCATTCCTTGTGACGAACGAGTGAGGTGCTAATACCTTCTCTGCACGTAAACAACTCCCAAACCTTTTATTCTTAAAATTCGTAGACCTTTTTTGATTTTTCTAACGTTTTCCTCGAATAAAAATTTGTGGCGACTCTCGCACATTTTCCTTTAGTGGATGACGCACCCTCGAGTCTTGCTCGCCCTCCCGCTGAAGGGTAGGTTGCGACAATAGGTAAATTCTTTTTTCTAAGATTTGAAGAAATTTCGGTATACTGCATTTCACTTTGTTCTTCAGGTGCATACTTGAATGTGGTGGATGTGTAACATGTCACATGTGACACCCTCTACCCACACAAATATAAACTAATAATAAAAGGAAATAAAACCATGCAGAATTAATTAAAATTTTTAAAACACATTTAAATAAAAACAATTCAAAAGGATAAAAGGTTCACATCCACTTAATGAAGTCATAATAGAACTTGTTCGAATAAAAGAAAATTATCCTGGCTCAACGCAAGGTCGCTCATTCTGAATGAAAAAAAAAACATTAAAGCAAAAAAACATAAAAAAATTATATCATTCATGGGATTATATCATATGAAGTAAAACCATATGCCCCAATGTCACATTTATTAGAGCATTTCCCTATCACAGGCTAAGTCTCTCCATCTCTAGCATGGAACTCATCATATGCTTACTCACCTGAAACAAAATGACAATCAGCCCAAACACAAACACACACCGGGAGTGAGTTATCACATTTCTAAATAAAATATGGATAAACAAAAACATAAGCAAAATACATTATACAATTATTTATAACATAATTCAACTTAATTCGATCCATGTTGCTTCACCACTTTATCATTTAAAATTCATATTTCAGTCATCAATCACATTACACATGAATCACACACTCGAGTCAAGACATAACAACACTCATCGATTTCATAATAAACAATTCATAGGAGTTATGCAAAAATTATACTAAGACTCAAGCCTATATATAATGTGATATCATGTTAGTGAAAAATCACACTAGGGCGCTTAGGAGTACATAGCAAGACACACCACACAATGGGTATGTCAGGTCATTCTGACTAAGTAAAATCATAAGGCGATCAGTTAAGGTCACTCTGTTTTGCGAGAATGCTCCAACCATATGGGATCAACATAAGCTTAAAGGAGCACTCAAACCGAGTGTCCTTACCCCCAAGGCCTAGACTCTGAAGAATCCGTTAGGGTCTCACCTTATTGATTTAGGTCTAACCCTTAAAACAATTTTTGCATGCAGACAATATTTATGAATTATATAATATCCATGACCTCACACTTGTGTTTTAAATATGTTTAACACATTGCGTTACAATTTAATACTTCGGATTCCTAACTTGGAACCCTACATTTTTCTTTTAACACTTCGCGCATAAACATTTTTTTAAGACAAACACCAGTTGAGTTATTGTATAATTCACAACTCACAATACAAGTAATATCACATCAAGTATTAATCACACACTTATTCACAACCATATCTCATGTCTACAATTTAACATCTCACAATTTAACTAATTACAAAGTATACTTAACAATTAGATAATCATGTATAATAATAATAATAATAACAAAGCACATCTAACTTCAAGACTTATAAATATATTTACATGTATCAAATATATATAACACAACACTATACAATTACATGTAACACTATATATATAATTAATAATAACAATAATAATAAACGTATCATTAGATAAATATTATATATATACATAAAAATGATTAAACACATTAAATATATATGTAAGTAATTAAATATATTATAAACATTAATATATATATATATATATATATATAAGTAATTAATGTATTAAAAATATTAACATAAATATATATATATATATATATATAAAATAAATATGTTCATATATATATATATATATATATTAATATAAAATAATAACAATAATATCTACCATGTTATTGGATAAATATATAGTAAAAAATTTATATTTATATATATATATATATATATATATATATATATATATATATATATATATATATATATATATATATATATATTGATTTACATGGAAAACATGTATACCTATATCCTAACATATTTCAATGAAGCCATGGACATCCAGTAAATGCCTAATTACAATGTGAATAAATCTTTAGTCAATTCTTTCAAATAGCTTTAGTCCATTCAATTATCTAATAACCACTACACCTATGTATTTCATGAGGAGAAGTCACGTACGCAGAAGAAACAAAAAAATGCTTGTGAAAAAAAAGTGTCAATATGTGTACATGTATACCGTGCGGCGTCGAAAATTTTAGAAAGAAGAAAAAGAAATCAACAAGATTGAAAGGCCAATATATCAAGTATATATAAAAAAAAAATCACTGACACACAATTTTTATGCTAATTATAAAGAATCCCAATTTCTAGGGTTCACACTCAACATGAGAACACATCAATTTCATAACAAATTCGAATCGGGACACCAATTGGTCCATCAAACACAGTCAATTTGCGATTAAAAACATAAAAATATAATTGAATTTTATAAAACAACCCAAAAATTGATCCTCTAGGGATCCCTACACATGTTTATTCTAATCCCCAAGCGTGAGTAACTCATCCCTTACCTCGAGGTAGTCGCTCAAGCGTTCTCTGTTAGCAATGGTGGCGTTTCTGGTGCTCTCTAGAGCTCCTCCTCCAGTTGCTCTGTTAGGGTTCTTGAGTGTAAGAGAAAAATGAACAAAAATATTTTTACAAAGCTGCTCAGGGTTAAAGTTCATTTATATAGTAAGTACCAATGACCTAATCTTATTTTATTTATTTATTTATTTATTTAAAAGAAACAAAGGGACGACTATTACATCACCGCTTTCATGTTGTGTACTTTGAGATTAATGCAAAATGATGCCAAAATTTCGTCAAATCTTTGAAAAGAGAGTTAACCTTTATGCATTAATCTACTATAAAAATAACTCTTCCTGAATAGGATAGGGCCATACCTTTAATGAAAAAGTGAGGTTTTCATGCATGCTGGATAACTTAATGAAGTGTGACAGCAAAGGGGAAACATGGATTAAAGTTGGATGAAAGCATCACACATCAGTGACGAGTATGAGAATGGGGTTGAACAATTCCTACAATTTACTGAACATAATGCACAAAGTATGGGGGGGAAATTTTTCTGTCCATGTGTAAAATGTGTGAATGGGAGATGACACTCAGTAAATGAAATAAGATCACATCTTATATGTCACGAGATAATTTTGAATTACACAAAATGGATATGGCATGGGGATTTGCCAAACAGGACAATAGTATCTCACATTAAGCCGGTTGATGAAGACATTAGAGATTGTATGGAAAACATGATTCGCGATCTTGGACAATATTGTTTTCAACAAGCACATGCACCTTTGTATGAGAGAATAGAAAGTGATTCAAAGAATCCATTGTATTTGACATACACAACTTTCATAAGATTATCAGCGGTGTTAGCTTTGGTCAACTTGAAGGCAAGATTTGGATGGAGTAACAAAAGCTTCACTGAATTGCTTGTCTTATTGAAGAAGATGCTTCCTGAGGAAAACACATTGCCAAAAAAATCATTATGGGGCGAAGAAGATTCTATGTCCTGTGGGAATGGAGTACCAAAAAATCTATGCATGCCCTAATGATTGCATATTGTACAGAAATGAGTTTGCAAAAATGCGTAAGTGCCCCACATGTGGTGTATCACAGTACAAAGTGAAGGATGAAAAATGTAGTATGATGCAACCACAAATAATATTTGTTGAGCAAATGTGTGTTGGTATATCTTCCAATAATACCAAGGTTTAAGCGATTGTTTGCTAATGGACATGATGCAAAAAGCCTTACATGGCATGCAGATGGCAGAACCTGTGATGGTTTGCTCTGACATCCGGCCGATTCTCCACAATGGAAGACAATTGATCATTTGTATCCATACTTTGTGGACAAGGCAAGAAACCTATGTGGAAGCAATGCCTTCCAAGGTTATTTTGATGATGCCAAAGAATCAAGAGTCAAGCAAAATCCAAAGATTCAAGAATCAAGCTTCAAGTTTCAAGATTCAAGATTCAAGAATAATTAAGATCAAGATTCAAGACTCAAGATTCAAGAATCAAGAGAAGACTCAATCAAGATAAGTATTAAAAAAGTTTTTCAAAATATTGAGTAGCACAAGAAGTTTTCACAAAATCATTACCAAAGAGTTTTTACTCTCTGGTAATCGATTACCAGTGTTTTAAAACGTTAAGATTTCAAATTTCAAGAGTTACAACTTGTGTCTAAACATTTTTAACTTGTGTAATCGATTACATAATACTTGTAATCGATTACCAATGTTTCTAAACGTTTTAATTTTCAAAATTCATAATGAAGACTCACATCTGTTGATGTGTAATTGATTACACCTTAATGGTAATCGATTACCAGCGACTGATTTCGAAAAATACATTTCCAAAAGTCACAATTCTTCAAGTGACTTGTTTCTGAAGATTCTTTCAAAAGTCACAACTTTTTAAGTGACTAGTTTTAAAGAAATTGCCAAGAGTCACAAGCTTTGACTTGAGTTATCAAGAGATTATAAATATGTGGCCATGGCATGAATTTCAATAATCAATATTCTATCTTTCAATCTTCTTTCAACATTCTTCAATCAATCTTTCAAATACCTTTCAACTCCTTCTACAAAAATTTCTGATTCATCTTCTCTTCATCTTTCTAAAAGTTTTTGTTCAATACTTTCTCTTTCAAGAAAAGTTCTTTGATAAAAAAATTGTGCTATTCATCTTTTTCATTTTCTTCTCTCTTTGCCAAAAGAACGAAGGACTAACTGCCTGTGGTCATGTTGGGTCTTCGACTCGCTTGATAACAATGAAGCCTCATCTAGAATTTTCCTCTTTTAGTGATGCATTGTCACTGATAGTCCCTATCGCCACAATGTATTACCTAAGAGGATGATATTTGTAGAAGCCAGTAAAGTTACATGAAACCACCCTTGGGAGTTGTCACTAGAAGAGGACTTTTGGATCCTTTCCATTAGGTTCCTAAATTAGGGGGGGGGGGACATAGCAAACTCACTCTGGCTTATTCCTTGATCGCATCATGCATCTCTTCATGGCATCGTAATGGACATATCATTCCTGCATTCATCATTTATCATATTCATGCATTGCATTTGCATGAGTCATTACATTATCATACATCTTCATATTTAGCATGCTTTTGTTCTGCCAACTGCATACATTCTATTTTCATCATTCACATGTTATGTTCACTCATGCATGATCCTTGCATTTTCCTCTGCAAAAAAAAAAAAAACAAACAAAAACAAAAGAAAGTCACAATGAAGAATGAAGTTTATGCCACATTCTTAGTTACATGTGTTGGGTACCATGATGATAACTATAAATAAACCATGTTGGGATTATACACTCATTTCTCTTAAAAAATGATTGAAAATCATGTGATCATGGTACCTAATGCATTGTTAACTAGGAAATAATGGTTCTTCGGGCGTCTCAAGTCGATCTCATAATTACATTTGTCATGTATAGCATAAGTATGCGCTAGTCATTTATCTCTATGATATGTTGTCAAAGTATTGACAATCAAAATTTCTATTCCTTGGATTATGGGGTTGAACCAAGCACGTGCTTTTAAGAAAAGGGTTTCATCAAGTCAAGGTCAAGTATGAAAGTAACCAGCTTGCAAAAGTTGGGGCAGAACATGGATTGAGTTTACATAGCTTCATTGGCTACTGCCAACACATGATTGAGCTAAATAATTTACAAAATTGAGGACTGTTGATGTCCATGTGTTATTTCCAGTTTCACTTTGACTCTGACAAGATGTGATGAACCATGTTGCTTTAATGAAAATCTGAATTGATTCGACCCTATTTTCTACTGAATGTCCTATGTAAAACTTGCAATACTTCAAAAAATGTATCATTCACATGCATCCATGCTTATTTTTCCTTTTCACATTGGTTGCATTGCTCATTGCATTCTTTCCTTGAAATCAAAACTATAACCATTGTAATCAAAAGGAAAGAATGCGCTTTACGACGTCCTTACCGAACGCGTGCCAAAGCTAGAGTGATGAGTGAAATAGAGGAGGTGCAAGAGCATATGAAGGCCGATATGGAGGCCATGAAAGAGCAGATGACCATAATGATGGAAGCCATAATAAGTATGAGAAAAATGATGGAGGTCAACACGGCTACAGTCATTGCTGCAAGCATTCCTTCTCAACATATGGCTTGCCTCCCAACTATGCACCACCCAATGTTACACATGCTCCCGATGAGAATATCGATAACTCTGCTCCCATACTCATTGAGAGCCAACAACCCCAATCTGGTTTGGCACAGGACCACACTCTAGTCAACTTTGAGACTTGCCTCAAATATGCCATTGAGGGGCAAGCATTTGGTTGCATACTCCTGCCAAACACTTTGGGGGGACCTCAGTATCGCCCACAACCATAACCCTTGCATTTTGCATTGGAAAGACTGCCTCCTGCCATGGTGGAAAGGGAGAAATTTTATCATATAGAGGAAAGGCTGAGGGTTACTGAAGGAGGAAGAGATTATGCCTTTGCTGACATGGTAGAACTGTGCCTAGTGCCTGCATCGTTATCCCTCTGAAGTTCAAGGTGCCGGATTTCGATAAGTACAAGGGGACTACTTACCCCAAGAATCACCTAAAGATGTACAACAGGAAAATGGGTGCATACTTGAAAAATGAAAAATTGTTGATGCATTTCTTCCAAGCAAGTCTTACGAGGGCAGCTGTCACCTGGTATACTAATCTGGAACCTTCTCGAGTCCATTCTTGGAAGGACCTAATGGTTGCCTTCATTAGGCAGTATCAGTACAATTTTGATATGGCTCGGGATAGAATGCAGCTACAGAATATGTGTAAGAAGAAGCATGAATCTTTCAAAGAATACGCCTAAAGGTGGAGGGATGTAACAGCTCAAGTAGCGCCCCCAATGATGGAGAGGGAGATGATAACAATGATAGTAGACACGTTACCGGTGTTCTACTATGAGAAGATGGTGGGTTACATGCCTTCAAGCTTTGCCGATTTAGTGTTCGCTGGCGAAAGGATCGAAGTGGGTCTGAGAAGAGGAAAATTTGATTATCCTGCTTTGATGAATAAGAAGCCTGGGGCAAATGGAGAGAATAAGAAGAAGGGAGGAACCCATGTTGTGACTGCCATTCCTACATGGCCAAATTTCCCACTAGCTCAACAATATCAATACTCAGCCAATATCAGTCATTCTCATTACCCACCACCATACAAGCCAAGAACACTCAATCATCCACAAACGCCACCCCTAAATCAGCCACAAAACCTGCCTGCTGCACATCCGATACCAAACACCATCCTTAACATGAACCCAAACACCAACCAGGGAAGGAATTTTCCAGAAAAGAAGCCCGTAGAATTCACCCCAATTCCGGTGTCATATGCTAACTTACTCTCATATCTACTCAATAATACAATGGTAGCCACAATCCCAACAAAGATTCCTCAACCTCCATTTTCCCGAGGATACAACTCAAGTGCAACATGTGCTTATCATGGAGGAGTTCTAGGGAATATCATTGAGCATTGTATGACCCTAAAACATAAGGTGCAAAGTCTAATTGACGCGGGCTGGCTAAAATTTGAGGAGGACAATCGCTTGTGAATTTTGACGTTGTCAAGCGACACAATGCATGAGGCAATTTGAAGGTTGTTGTTAGATGTCTCCAATGACTCATTAGGATTTTCAAGTTTATGTCATTACTGTAAATAATAGTCATAATGCTAATAATATGGATAAGTTTGATGTCCTTGTCTCTCATTCTCTCACAATTACATCTTTACATATTTAACATTCACTGAAATGTGAATGTATGTCGTTGGCTTGTTTTCTCAAGTGACTTGCACTCCTAAGTTGATCTCCAAGTCTGTTCAATTAGAAATTTCTCATTCTCCACGTTTGGTGGGGGTGCCGTTAATGATGAGTAAAGTAAAAAAAGAGTTTGATTGACTGTGTTTCAAATAAAAAATAAGAAGTACAATCATTCATGTAACCTCATTTCATCATTCTTAAAAGTTGTCTTTTGACAGAAAAGTGAGTTGTCAAGAACAAGAGTCGTTCGACTGAATCTGTCAATTGGAAATCCTTTAAATATTTCTCGTCCTTGAAAATACATTTTCGAGAACCTGCACAATTTCTTTCATTTTTCTTTGCTACAAGGTGATGACAAAAGACAACAATAGATACCTCAGAGTCCTACACTGGGGCAATGAGAGGCACCATGCATGAGCCTCAAGCGAACCTAGGGGCAGATCAGAAGTTCTTGCTTGGTAGGTTGAAAACCCAAAATGGGGGCCTAGGAAAAAATTAGGGTGATAAAAAAAAGAATAAAGAGCATATTTATCAAAGGTTTTGTCCCAAAGCCCAAACTACAAAAGGATCTAAGTCAAGATTTGAAATGACACATGGTCGTGTTTCAATATCCCAAACACTAATTTATCCCTTGCTACCCCGTCCAAGCCAAAGCATATTTGTTTTCTAAAAACAACACAAAAGAAAACAACAAAAACAAAATAGGAACCCTGAGTAGGAACCACTGCTAAACTAGCGGGAAAAGCAATGCAAACAACGCATGCATTAAGTTAGGTGTCGCAACCTACCCTTCGGCGGGAGGGCGACGCGGGGCTCACGAGTGCATCTTCCAAGGGAGGAAGGCACACGGAGTCGCCACCAACGTTTATTTTAGGAAAACGTCAGAAAAACCAGAAAGGTTCAGTCTACGAACTTTAATTGCGAAAGGTTCGGGAGTTGTTTTTGCGCACGGGGAAGGTATTAACACCCCACGCGTCCGTCACAAGGGATGACAGTCTTTAACCAAGTGTGCAATATCATGTCTTTGATTTTTTATTTTCCCTTTTTTACATTTTTATGTCTTTTTATGCCTTTCTGTATTTTTTATCTTTTTTTGGTCGACAAGGGTGTTTCCCTCGCTCCCACGTATCCTCAATTGCGATGAGGAAATCAGGCCTACATAGTTCTTTTAGAACTAAACGTTGGTTAAGTTGTTTTTATCTTTTTTCGCAAGATAGATTTTAATTGAACAAAGGTCATTTAAGGCGTTGGACCATTAAATGATTTTTTGATTTTGAAAGGAGAGAAACGTTAAGGTGTTGGACCATTAAAGATCTCTTGTTTTTGAAAGAAGAGAAACGTTAAGGCGTTTGACCATTAACGATCTCTTGGGGTGGTCGATAAAAGCGGGGCTTTTGCTCCTAAGTATCCTCGATTTGTGCTGAAGAACTCAGACCTACATAGTTATTGCAAAAGTGGTAAAGTTATGTGTTGATTTTATGCTTTTGAATGGTCCATGTTAACCGATAAAAGCAAAGAGGATCATTTAAGGTGTTGGACCTTAAAACGGTTTCAAGTGATTTTTACGGACAAAGCTTGATTTGTGAGCTGATTTTAGCCTTGGTTTCACTTTGGTTATTAGTCAATTAATTCAAGGAAAATTTCAAAGAAAAACGTCCGATTGATTTTTCTTGATTATTTTTTTTCAAGATATTTTGATTATTTTATTATTATTTTGCTTTTTTTGGTTTAACCGAGGTTATAACGTGAACGATAGGTTAGATTTTGTTTTAACAGTGATTAAACGAGATTACAACACAAATGATCAGTTGAAATTCATTTTATCAATTATTAGGTGAGAAAACGGCTTAAATAAACGGTTAAAAGCTCATTAAAGTGGAAGAAAAGAAAACTAAAAGTAAGCGAAATGAAAGTGAAAGTACACAAAACAAGTAGGGACCACTAAGGGTGCATAGAATGAATTGGAAGATTCGATTTCGGAAACTTACCGGTTGAAGACTGAAGAACGAATGAGACTTGCTTATGAATCAAAGGGAAACAACGTATTTTAATTATGATATTTCTAATTCAAATTTACTTGCTGTTTAATTTACAAAAACAAACAACCCCCCCCCCCCCAAATTCGTTACTATTTTATTACTATATGTTATGAACATTTGGTTGACCATTGCTCGTTGGGAGACGACCTAGGATCACTTCCTAGATATTGCATTTTTAATGTTTATTTGATTCGGGTATGGCCTCGATCATTATGCAGCCCTCTGAAGGCGAGGACGTGTAGCCCTCTGAAGGTGAGGGCGTGTAGCCCTCTGAAGGCGAGGACGTGAAGCCCTCTGAAGGCAAGGACATGTAGTCCTCGAAAGGCGAGGACGTGTAGTCCTCTAAAGGCGAAAGCGTGTAGGCCTCTGAAGGTGAGGGCGTGTAGGCCTCTAAAGGTGAGGGCGTGTAGCCCTTTGAAGGCGAGGACGTGTAGTCCTCTGAAGGCGAGGACGCGTAGTCCTCTGAAGGTGAGGACGTGTAGTCCTCTGAAGGCGAGGGCGTGCAGCCCTCTGAAGGCGAGAACGTGCTGCCCTCTGAAGGTGAGGACATGTAGTCCTCTAAAGGCGAGGACGTGTAGTCCTCTGAAGGCGAGGGCGTGCAACCCTTTGAAGGCGAGGATGTGCAGTCCTTTGAAGGTGAGGGCGTGTAGCCCTCTGAAGGCAAGGACATGTAGTCCTCTGAGGGCAAGGGCGTGTAGCCGTCTAAAGGTGAGGGCGTGCATCCCTCTGAAGGCGAGAGCGTGCAGCCCTCTAAAGGCGAGAACGTGTAGTCCTCTGAAGGCGAGGGCGTGTAGCCCTCTGAAGGCGAGGGCGTGTTGCCCTCTGAAGGTGAGGGCGTGTAGCCCTCTGAAGGTGAGGACGTGTAACCCTCTGAAGGCAAGGACGTGTAGTCCTCTGAAGGTGAGGACGTGTAGTCCTTTGAAGGTGAGGGTGTGTAGCCCTCTGAATGGGAGGACGTGTAGTTCTCTAAAGGGGAGGACATGTAGCCCTCTGAAGGTGAGAACATGTAGTCCTCTGAAGGCGAGGGCGTGTAGCCTTCTGAAGGCAAGGGCGTGTAGTCCTCTGAAGGTGAGGGCGTGTAGCCCTTTAAAGGTGAGGGCGCCTAGCCCTTTGAAGGCGAGGGCATGTAGCCCTCTGAAGGTGAGGGCGTGTAGCCCTCTGAAGGTGAGGGCGTATAGCCCTCTAAAGGTGAGGACGTGTAGTCCTCTGAAGGTGAGGACATGTAGTCCTCTGAAGGGGAGGACGTGTAGTCCTTTGCAGGTGAGGTTACTAGTACCCAAGGGTCCACCCTTATGAGAAAGCAAGAGATTGACTCATTGAGAGGGCCGGTCATCCTAAATTCAAAAGATTGGACATTAGATGTAGGAAATCTATGCAGTTAACGTGATTTTTAGGGATGCAGATGCATACAACCTTTGTCTTGAAATACGGACTTCATATGCAACTATGCAATGTAATGGAAAGTTGTACAATGTTCATGACATTCTTTCCCTATTTTGTGATTTTGATTTTGATTTGATTTTTTTGGAAAACACAAATTGACTGTCCTTTTGAAAGAGGTGATAAATCATGCAACCTTATCCTATCTTTTGCAAATCTCTCTAGGAACTCCTTCAGAGTGTATGTTCTGTTTGATTTAGTCACTTGACCATTTTAGAGTGCTGACAATGGAGTCGTTTGACGTTTAATCAATCCATTGAAATCCCAGGATTTGTCCCCCTTTTTTTGTTTAAAACCATCGACGGGTGAGAACTTTGGATCTGCCCCTAGGTTCGCTTGAGGCTCATGCACGGTGCCCCTCATTGCCCTAGTGTAAGGCTTTGAGGTACCAATCATTGTCTTTCGTCATGACCTTGTAGCAGGGAACCTATTGGGTGAGAACTTCTATTCTGCCCCTAGGTTCGCTTGAGGTTTATACATAGTGCCTTTCATTGCCCCAATGTAGGGCTCTAAGGTATCCATCGTTGTTTTGTTTTCACGACCTTGTAGCAAGGAAGAATGAAAGAAGCGGTTGATTTCCACCAAAAGAATTTTTCAAGGACGAGAAATAGTTGAAGGATTTTTTCAGTTGACAGATTATGTCAAATGACTCCAATTCTTGATAACTCACTTCTCTCTAAAAAAGACAAACTTTCCAGATTGACAAAATGAGGTCACATGAACGTCTATATTTTACTTGAAAACACAGTCAATCAAATGCTTTTTTCCTTTTCTTTTTGAACTTTTTTGCTTTACTCGTTGTTTACGGCATCCTCACCATAAGTGTAGCACGAGTAATTTTTGATTGAACGGTCTTGGAAGTCCAAACTCAAGAGCGAAGGTCGCTTGAGCAAACAAACCAATGGCTTGCACCCACATTCCAGTGGAAGCAAAGATATAATTACGAGAGGATGAGCGACAAAGATGTCAAATTTATCCATTTTATTTAGCATTGTAACTGTGGTTTATAATAATGGCATAAACTTGAAAATCCCAATGAGTCATTTGAGACATCTAACAACAGCTTTCAAAATTGCCCCATGTGTGGTGTCGCTTGTCAATGTTAGGATTCACAAGCGATTCTCCTCAAATTTCAGCCAGCCTGCATTAATTAGACTTTGCACCTTACGCTTCAAGGTCATACAGTGCTCAATGGAATGTCCTAGAACTCCTCCATGATATGCACATGTTGTGTTCGAGTTGTATCCTCAGAAAAATGGAGGTTGAGGAACCCTGACAGGGGTTATGGCTACTATTGCATTATCAAGTAGATATGGGAGCAAGTTAGCATATGACACCAGAATTTGGGGTGAATCCTACAACCTTTTTGCTGCAAAATTCCTTTTTGGTTTGTGCTAAAGATGGTGTTTGGGCATTGGGCATGTGGTAAGCAGGCATGCCTTGTGGCTGGTTTGGGGATAGTTTTTGTAGATGACTGGGTGAGAGGGACTGTTATTGGTCGAGTAATGACATTGTTGGGTTAATGGGAAATTTGACCGTGTAGGAATGGCAGTCATAGCAAGGGTTTCTCCCTCATTCTCATCCTTTTCATTTGCCCCAGTTTTCGCATTCATCAAAGCAGGATGATCAGATTTGCCATTTTCCAGACCCACTTTGATCCATTCGCCGATGAAGACCAAATTCGCAAAGCTTTGAAGGTGTGTAACCCACCATTTTTCCATAGAAGGGTTGTGGTTGGGGGCGAAATTAAGGCCCTTCCAAAGTGTTTTGCAGGGGTATACCACCAACTGCTTGCCCTTTAGTGGCATATCCAAGGCAAGGCTCGAAGTCGGCTAGATTGTGGTGGGGAATTTCATGTGTCTCCCCCATGGTTTGAGAGACATATGCATGATCAGTTTGAGGTTGTCGGCTTTCAATGAGTATGGGAACAGAGTTATTGACATCCTCACTGGGAGTGTATGCCACATTAGGTGGTGTATAGTTGGAAGGCAAGCCATATGGTCTGGGAAGGCGTACTTGTTTTTCGCACTAAGTGAGGGCCAACCGTACCTCACAACTCTTTGCCTTCTAGACCTACCATATATGAGGTTGGATGGTTTATTTGGTTGAGGCCATATAGGGGGGTCAAGTCCTCCTTAGCAATGGTGCTGGTAGCAGCTATTGCAGCCGCATTGACCTCCATTATCTCCTTTATGCTCATCATGGCCTCCATCATTGTGGCCATTGGCTCTTTCAAGGCCTCTGTGTCGGCATTCATCTGCTATTGCACCTCCTCTACTTCACCCATTACTCTAGCTCTAGCACGGGTTCGGTAAGGGCACCGTAAAGCGTGTTCTTTCCTTTTGATAGCAATGATTAATTTTTTTTTCAAGGAAAGAATGCAATGAGCAATGCAACCAATGAAAAGCATGGATGTATTTGAATGATGCACAATTGAAGTATTACGAATTTTTACGCAGGACATGGGGTTGAATCAATTTAGATTTTCAACATGGTCCATGACATCTTTGTCAAGGTGAAACTGGAAGTAACAAGGACATCAACAGTCCTAAATGTGTTTGGCAGTAGACGAAGCAGCGATGTAACTCCATCCATCTTTTGCCCCAATTTTTTGCAAGATGGTTACTTCCATACTTCAACTTGACTTGATGAACCTTTTCGTAAAAGCATGAGCTTGGTTCAACCCTATAATCCTAGGAATGGAAATTTTGATTGCCAATAATTTGACAACATTTCACAGAGATGAATGACTCGATCATACTTAAGCTATGCATGGCAAATGCAATTATGAAATTGAGATGTCCGAAGAAACATCTTAGTTAACCATGCATTAGGTACCATGTTCAATCATTTTGTTTTTAAGTGAAACGAGTTTATGTAGAAGCAAAGCTTCATGGTGAATCAAAGGTGATTCAAAGGTGTTTTGATGATAACAATGATGATGACAAAAGATGATGACAAAGGTGATGACAAAAAGCTCAAAGATCAATCAAAGAACAACTCAAGTGAATCAAGAACAATTCAAGAGTTCAAGATAAGAATCAAGAAAAATTCAAGACTCAAGAAGAAAGTCTAAAGTCAAGAATCAAGATCAAGATTCAAGACTCAAGATTCAAGAATGAAGAGAAGACTCAATCAAGATAAGTATTAAAAATTTTTTTCAAAACTTTGAATAGCACATGAGTTTTTGACAAAACCTTTTACCAAAGAGTTTTACTCTCTGGTAATCGATTATCAGATTGTTGTAATCGATTACCAGTAGCAAAATTGTTTTGAAAATGTTTTCAAATTTAATTTACAACGTTCCAATTATTTTCAAAAAGCTGTAATCGATTACAATGATTTGGTGATCGATTACCAGTGCCTTTGAACGTTGAAATTCAAACTCAAATATGAAGAGTCACATCCTTTCACACAAAAGCTTTGTGTAATCGATTACACTAATTTGGTAATCGATTACCAGTGACTGTTTCTGAGAAATCAAAAAATGTAACTCTTCAAAAGGTTTTTTGACTTTTTCAAATTGGTTTTAAGTTTTTCTAAAAAGTTATAACTCTTCTAAATGGTCTTCTTGACCATACATGAAGAGTCTATAAAAGCAAGGTTTTGTTTTGCATTTTTAATTCAATCAATTCATTCCTTCACACTTTACTTTTCCAATCAATCCTTTACAAACCTTGAATCTCTTTGAACTTCTTCTTCTTCTTTGTACCAAAAGATTTCTGAAGTTTTTTGGTTTTTCAAAACCTTGAAAACTTGTGCTATTCATCTTTTCATTCTCTTCTCCCTTTGCCAAAAAGAATTCACCAAGGACTAACTGCCTGAATTCTTTTTGTGTCTCTCTTCTCCCTTTTCCAAAAGAACAAAGGACTAGCCGCCTGAATTCTTTTGTGTCTCCCTTCTCCCTTGTCAAAGAATTCAAAACGACACAGTCTGAGAATTCTTTTGATTCTTCCCTTTCCCTTATACAAAAGTTTTCAAATGACTAACCGCCTAAGAATTCTTTTATATCCCCATTCACAAAGTATCAAAGGTTTAATCGCCTGAGATCTTTGTCTTAACACATTGGAGGGTACATCCTTTGTGGTACAAGTAGAGGGTACATCTACTTGGGTTGTTGACTGAGAACAAGAGAGGGTACATCTCTTGTGGATCAATTCTAGTGGAAGGTACATCCACTAGGTTCAAAGAGAACAAGGGAGGGTACATCCCTTGTGAATCTTTGCTTGTAAATGGATTTTTACAAGGTTGAAAGAAATCTCAAGGACCGCAGGTCGCTTGGGGACTGGATGTAGGCACGGGTTGTTGCCGAACCAGTATAAAAACTCTTGTGTGTTTGTTTCCTTCTTCCCTACTCTTTTACTTTCCGCTGTGCATTTAATTTCCGCTTTTACTTTCTGTTAAGTTTCTCTTCTACTCCTCATTCTCTTAACAATTTAGTAAAAGCCTTAGAAGAGTAAATTTTTAATTAGTAAAGGTTTAGGAATAATTAATTCAACCCCCCTTCTTAATTATTCTAAGGCCACTCGATCCAACAGTTTATGATGCCAACATGGTTGGCTCATGGTACCGAACATATGAAACTAAGAATGCAACATGAATTTTCATGCTTCCCTTTTTTGTTTTTGTTTTGCAGAGGAAAATGCAAGGATCATGCATGAGTAAACATGAAAACAAATGGTATGCAAAAAACATGTTTGATGTAGATGCATGGTGATGAAATGACTTATGCAAAATGCAATGCATGAATATGGTAAGTGACAAATGCAGGAACGATATGTCCATTACGATGCCATGAAGAAATGCTTATGCGGTGCATGATATGAATGCATTTACGGACACGAGAGCCCGAAAAATCATCTCTTCTTGCTTGCGCTTTTGGGGGCGCAGTGCCCCATGTGTGCAGTTAAGAAGGTGATATGGACCTTCTAACTTCCCGTGTCAAAAGACAAGACCAACATACAACGCGTGCGTGACGACATGATGCAAATGCGCAAAAGCGTAACAGGGGGATGTACATAGCATGGCAATATCCACAAAATAATCATACAGCAAAGGCGTACATGACATTTAGGTTATATGCATGGAAGTGTTTAAAAGAAAACAAAACACGTAGTGTGTTTGCTTCGTGCCCCTACTTTGGGAACCTAAATGGGAGGAGCTAAAGGTCTTTAGTAACATTTCCCGAGGTGGTCATATCTCTCTTGATGGTTTCTAGAGGTATCATCCCCTTCAAAAAACATATTGCGGTAGTAGGGACGACCAGCAACAATATGTTATCAAAGAGAAAAACTCTAGATGAGGGTTCACCTCCACTCCTTATGTTCCCATGGACCCGAGTGTAGGGCCTAGTATCTCAATGAGTGTGTGAAGGGTAGGTATCATGTATGTGTAGAAAAACGGTATTTCTAACTATGAATGTAATTGATAAACAAACACACCAAACACAACAACATAGCAAAGGTTATGTACAAATATGGACAAAAACCAAAGATAAAATGGAAGGGAGAACATAAATAAAGAACAAGTCATGATGAGATGTTGCACAATGATTGATTGGCCTAACTCTCTAAAAAATAGTCCCAAGTGGAGTCGCCAACTGTCGCAACCTACCCTTCGATGGGAGGGTGACGTGGGGCTCATGGGTGCGTCTTCCAAGGGAGGAAGGCATGCAGAGTCACCACCAACATTTATTTGAAGAAAACGTCGGAAAAATCGGAAATGTTTAGTCTACGAACTTTAATTGCGAAAGGTTCGGGAGTTGTGTTTACGCACGGGGAAGGTATTAGCACCCCACGCGTTCGTCACAAGGGACGGCAGCCTTTAACCAAGTGTGCAATATCATGTCTTCGATTTGTTTTATTTACCCTTTTTATGTTTTTATGTATTCTTATGCCTTTTTGTATTTTTTATCTTTTTGTGGTCGACAAGGGTGTTTCCCTCGCTCCTACGTATCCTCAATTGCGATGAGGAAATCAGACCTACGTAGTTCTTTTAGAACTAAACGTTGGTTAAGTTGTTTTTATCCTTTTTGCAAGATAGATTTTAATTGAACAAAGGTCATTTAAGGCGTTGGACCATTAAATGATCTTTTGATTTTGAAAGGAGAGAAACGTTAAGGCGTTGGACCATTAACGATTTCTTTGGGTAGTCGACAAAAGCGGGGTTTTTGCTCCTATGTATCTTCAATTTGTGGTGAGGAACTCAGATCGCAAAAGCGGTAAAGTTATGTGTTGATTTTATGCTTTTGAACGGTCCATGTTAACCAATAAAAGCAAAGAGGACCGTTTAAGTTGTTGGACCTTAAAACGGTTTCAAGTGATTTTTGCGGACAAAGCTTGATTCGAGAGTTGATTTTAGCCTTGGTTTCACTTTGGTTATTAGTCAATTAATTCAAGGAAACTTTCAAAGAAAAACCTCTGATTGATTTTTCTTGAATATTTTTTTTTTCAAGATATTTTGATTATTTTATTATTTTTTTGCTTTTTTTGGTTTAACCAAGGTTATAGCGTCAACGATCGGTTAGATTTTGTTTTAACAGTGATTAAACGAGATTACAACACAAATGATCGGTTGAAAATCATTTTATCATTTATTAGGTGAGAAAACGCCTTAAATAAACGGTTAAAAGCTCGTTAAAGCGGAAGAAAAGAAAACTGAAAGTAAGCGAAATGAAAGTGAAAGTACACAAAACAAGTAGGGACCACTAAGGGTGCATAAAATGAATTGAAAGATTCGATTTCGGGAACTTACAGGTTGAAGACCGAAGAACGATGAAGAACGAACGAAGAACGGTGAAGAACGATGAAGAATTTCCACTGAATCGCTTCCGGAAGCACCTCAACTTGAATTTTCTTCACGAAAATCCATTTTTTCACCCAAAACAGCTAAAATGCATAGCCAAGGGGTCCGGAATGAATTTACACAGCCCCCTTCCCCTATTTATAGCAAAAATGGGGAGGTGCTTGCTGCCTAGAGACTTCATGAAGAAGATTTCTAAGCACACCCCTAATTACTAAGTTCACCTCCCCTTTCGTACTTTACAAAAAAGTTACGGAAGCATTTCGGACTTGATTTTCCTCTTTTTTTTCTTCCCTTTCACCAATATTAAGCAAAATATGCTTACCTAAGGTTTTTGGAAATTTTACGGAAGCATTACGGAAGTCATGAAAGCCCGGGATGTCATTTTTTAATAAAATGGAGGTGGTTGCCACCCAGAGGCTTCTTGAGGAAGATTCTTGAATGCACCCGTAATTGATAAGTTCACCCCCTTTCTAGAATTTTCTTAGTGAAGTTTCCTGAGTGCACTTCCCGTGTTTGATAAGTTCACCCCCACTTTTGTGTTTTTGACTGTTTTCTTTCCGAAACGTCCCAGAACTTTACGGATTCCACCGCGATGAGTGTTAAGCCTTTCGAAGTGATCAACAATGGTCCCTGGATGAAATTAGAGTGTAATAGTTTATTTACACACACCCCACTTGGCTAAATACACTCCCATTTTCGTGTTTTTGGCAGGTTTCTCCCCGAAACATCTCAGAACTTTACGGATTCCATCGCGATGGGTGTTAAACATTTTGAGGTGGTCAAACGAAGGTCGCATGCCAATAAACAATGGTCCCCGGACGAAATTAGGGTATGACATTAGGCAACAGTGAAAAGAAAAAAGAAAATAAAATCCGCCAAAGGCGAGTGAAGAAAAAGAGAGATAAAAGATCTCCAGATCTGACAAGGAAGGCACAAAAGTGCAATAAGGATTAATGTATAAGACAAAAGGAGTAGAGCCCGACCCAAGAGTTGAAAGGAACAAAAGTACAAGCAAGACTCTCAAGGTTCTTATTCAATATAACCCTTAAACACTCTTCGAGCCTTTCTAATCCTTTCTTTCATAGCCCTCTTACCCCTGACCACGTTACAAGCCCAATAAATCTCATGTGGATCAAGGAATGACTAATTTTTCTTTTAAGTTAGGAATCTGGAATGAAACCCGCATACACTTGTGATTGTTGAAAAAATATATATAAAAAAAGAGAATCCTCGAGGTTTCGCACTTGCAAATTTGAGAAGAAAACTCATTCGACCGGGAGCTCGTGGAAAATTCTCAAAGACAATTGTGATAGTAGGGTACATTTGATGTTAGTAGCTTATGCAGACTCCTTAGGATTCCTTTTGAATCCAAGGGTGGCCTTTTTTGTATAAATTCTTTCGAGATTAGCCCATGTTATCAAGTTTCAATGAGATCGACAGACCCTTGGCATCACTCTATGATCTTAAATCGGGAAAGATTCACTTGGTCACATACCAAAGTGTGACAATCCATTGCCATCCTTCAATGGGGCGCACGCGATCCCAAAACCTTATGTTTTCTTGTTGTGCAAAATAATTCTTTCGATTGATTGATTTAATGTCAAACGGCTCCATTGTCGTCACTCCAAAATTGTCAAGTGACTAAATCAAACAAAACATACACTCTGAGGGAGTCCCTGAAGAGATTTGCAAGAAGATAGGATGAGGTCTCATGAGTTATCACGTCTTTAAGAAAGAGACATTCAATCTATGTTTTTCACAAAAAGAAAAAAAGAAAAAAAATCAAGTCAAAATCACAAAAAATAGGAAAGAATGTCCTGAGCATTACACAATTTTCATGATTCAAAACCTTTTGCATTACTAGCATTTCAAGATGAAGGTTGCATGCATTTGTATCCCAAAATTCATGTTCGTATTAGGCTATAAGTGCATAAATTTCTCTTTATATACCAATTTCCCAAATCTAATGTCTTATCTTTTAAGTTTAGGGTGAGAGGCCCTCTCAAAGAGTCAACCTTTGGATTTCTCATAAGGTTGAACCCTTTGGTGCAAGTGCCTATTGGCTTGTTTCATAGGACTCAAAGTCCTCGCCTTTATCTTTCACAGGACTCAAAGTCCTCGCTTTTATCTTTCATGGGGCTCAAAGTCCTCGCCTTTATCTTTCATGGGACTCAAAGTCCTCGCCTTTATCTTTCATAGGACTCAAAGTCCTCACCTTTATCTTTCATAGGACTCAAAGTCCTCTATATTTATCTTTCATAGGACTCAAAGTCCTCTATCTTTATGCTTTTATAGGTCTCAAAGTCCTCTATCATTTACATTTCAAAGACTTCAATGTCTTCAATCATTTACACTTTCAAAAGACTACAATGTCTTCATTTACATTTCAAAGACTACAATGTCTTCATTTACATTTCAAAGACTTCAATGTCTTCAGTCATTTATGCTTTCAAAAGACTACAATGTCTTCATTTACATTTACAAGACTTCAATGTCTTCAGTCATTTACGCTTTCAAAAGACTACAATGTCTTCATTTACATTTCAAAGACTTCAATGTCTTCATTCATTTACGCTTTCAAAAGACTACAATGTCTTCATTTACATTTACAAGACTTCAATATCTACAGTCATTTACGCTATCAAAAGACTTCAATGTCTTTATTTACATTTCAAAGACTTCAATGTCTTCAGTCATTTACGCTTTCAAAAGACTACAATGTCTTCATTTACATTTCAAAGACTTCAATGTCTTGAGTCATTTATGCTTTCAAAAGACTACAATGTCTTCATCTACATTTCAAAGACTTCAATGTCTTCAGTCATTTACACTTTCAAAAGACTACAATGTCTTCATTTACATTTCAAAGACTTCAATGTCTTCAGTCTTTTACGTTTTCAAAAGACTACAATGTCTTCATTTACATTTCAAAGACTTCAATGTCTTTAATCATTTACGCTTTCAAAAGACTACAATGTCTTTATTTACATTTCAAAGACTTCAGTGTCTTCAATCATTTATGCTTTCAAAGACTACAATGTCTTCATTTACATTTACAAGACTTCAATGTCTTTTATAATTTACATTTTACAAAGCTCCAATGTCTTTTGTCTTTTACACTTGATAAGACTTCAACGTCTTCTGTCTTTTATAGGACTCAATGTCCTTGTCTTTGTGCTTCTTTGGACTCAACGTCCTCTATTTCTATGCTTTGAAAAAAAAAACTTCAAATGTCTTCTACTCTAAAGGACACTTCAATGTCCTCCATTTTACGTTTTATAAGACTTCAATGTCCTCCATTTTACGTTTTATAAGACTTCAATGTCCTCTTGTTTTTTCAATTTCACTTCCTTGGTTTTCGCCAGTTGCTTGGTCGAATAGCAAGGTCACTCGAATGAAATTAGTGTCCTTATCTTTACTTCCCTTTTATTTCCAATAAAAGATAAGTAAAGAGGGGAAATTGTCATACCCTAATTTCGTTTGGGGACTATTGTTCGTTGATCTTTTGATCCTTGCTAGTCAACTTATGGTGTTGAACGCCAGTTACAGTGCGAAACAGATGATCATTCAGTGTTTTGATCAA
This sequence comes from Glycine soja, assembly GCF_004193775.1. NCBI lineage: Eukaryota > Viridiplantae > Streptophyta > Magnoliopsida > Fabales > Fabaceae > Glycine > Glycine soja. Next base: position 34,817,876 of record NC_041013.1, read on the forward strand.
GAATGCAAAAGATGCCAAAAAAGGGGGGCAAAATGGACCTTTCCTTGAGTTTCCTGTACCCTAGCTCGCCCAGGCTAGCCTCTAGCTCACCTAGGCCACAAAATAATTTTAGGGTGAAGGAATCAGCTCGCCTGGGCGAGCCAGTTACTTCAAGACTAAGCCTTAGCTCGCCTGTGCGAGCTGCAGGACCCCCAAAATGGCCCTTTTCCTATAAATAGGCATGCTATGGGGGATGAGAAAGGGTTCTAGCATTGAGGAGTGAAGGAAATTGAGAGAAATAAGAAAGAAGAAGAAGAAAGAAGAGGAAACGAAGCTGAGGCACTGCCGAATCGCTACTGGGATCAGTCTCTACATAATTCTTTGTTCGATGTCTTCGTGAGACCGTCGGTTAGTTTGTTTTTTTTTTTTATAAGCTTTGAATATGATCTATGCACCCTTAGGGGTCCCCCCTTGTTTTTTTGTGCATATTCATCTTCTCCTTCTATCATCGGTAATCTCATTCTTTTTGTAAAGTTTAATCTTAACCGATCATTAGCGCCATAAAGTTATCTTTTAAAGACATTGAAAGTTAATAAAACCAACACATAACTGATTTTCTCGCCATCAAAGTCACTTGAGATCGTTCAAGGTCCAATGCCTTAATGACCCCCTTTTGTTCTTATTAATTAAAAGTGAACCTTTTAAAAGCATAAAAACAATTTGACACATAAACTTTCTCACTTTATAGAACTACGTAGATCTAAATTCCTCATCGCACCTGAGGATACGTAGGAGCAAGGGTAAGACCCTTGTCGACCCCCAAAAAAATAAAAAATATAAAAAGGAAAAATACATAATTTTGAAGTCATGTTTTGCAAACTCGATTAAAGGTTATCGTCCCTTGGGACGGGCACGTGGGGTGCTAATACCTTCCCCATGCGTAAACAACTCCTGAACCCTTATTTTCAAAATTCGGAGACCTCTTTTTGGTTTTTCTAATGTTTTCCTCGAATAAATGTTGGTGGCGACTCCCACCTATTTTTCTTTTTTGGAATGCGCTCGTTTGGCTTTTTGCCTGCACTCTCCTCGTAGGGTTGGTTGCAACAATGTGTATCTCACTCGGTTGATTGAAGACTTGAGAAAATTGTGGGAACATGGGGTGGATGTGTTGGATGGGAATCTCCAGCAGACCTTCGGGTTACGTGCAATGGTGTTTTGTACCATTAATAACTTTCCAGCTTATGGGAATTTGAGTGGGTATAGTGTCAAAGGACATCACGCATGTCCTATATGTGAGAGAAACACAAGCTTCATCCAACTCAAACATGGCAAGAAGACAGTATATACTAGGCACTGAAGATTTCTTAAACCTTATCACCCGTACCGACTATTGAAGAAAGCTTTTAATGAAAGCTAGGAGAATAAAAGTGCTCCTTGACCATTAGCTAGAAATGAAGTTTATGATCAGGTGAAGGACATCATAACTATCTTTGGGAAGACCCAAAGCCATCATCTAAGACTAACCTATGGAAGAAAAGGTCAATATTTTTTATCTTCCATACTGGTTCGATCTACATGTATGTCATTGTCTAGACGTAATGCATGTGGAGAAAAATGTTTGTGATAGTTTAATTGGAACCCTTCTTAACATTAAAGGCAAGACAAAGGATGGTTTGAAATGTCATCAAGACCTGGTTGACATGGAAATACGAGAGCAATTGCATTTGATATCACAATGTCGGCAAACATTTATGCCCCCAGCATGTCACACCATGTCAACAATAGAGAATAAAAGTTTTTGTCAATGTATGCAGAGTCTAAAAGTCTCACAAGGATACTCTTCAAATATCAAGAGCCTTGTATCCCTTAATGATCTCAAATTGGTTGGCTTGAAGTCTCATGATTGTCACGTCTTAATGTAATATCTATTTCCTGTAGCGATTTGCGGTATCTTGCCTGACAAAGTTAGGGTTGCCATAACTCATTTGTGCTTTGTTTTAAATGCTATATGTAGCAAAGTCATTGACCCTCGATAATTGGATGATTTGGAGAATGAGGCTGCCATGGTCCTTTGTCAATTGAAGATGTATTTTCCTCCATCATTTTTTGACATAATGGTTCACCTAATTGTTCATCTTGTGAGGGAGATCTGAATGTGTGGTCTTGTTTTTTTACGGTGGATGTATCCAGTTGAGCGGTACATGAAGGTCTTAAAGAGTTATACCAATAATCAATACCGACTAGAAGGTTCCATTGTTGAAAGGTATGTTGCTGAAGAAACTATTGAGTTTTGTTCGCAGTACATTGAAACAGTTCAATCTATTGGGCTTCCTGAAACTCATCATGATCGGACACGGAGAGGTAAGGATACACAAGGATATAATGTTGTAACAATGACTCGGCAGGAGGTCTCACAAGCGCATCTGTATATCTTGAATAACACATAAGAGGTTATTCCCTACATATGTACTCACAAAGAACATGTTGCATCTATTCACCCAAAAATGAACATGATGAAAGTGTTGCAAGAGTATAATAGAACTTTCATAAACTGGTTTAAAGAAACAATCTTCAGTGATAATAGTGCTTCCAAAACATTAAGACTATTGGTTGTTGGCCCAAATCTTAATGTCCTTATTTGGAAGGGATATGATATAAACAATTATTCATTCTTTTCAAAGTCACAAGATGATAAAAGTAGTATGCAGAATAGTGGGGTGAGTCTTGAGGCTGATTCTGAACACTTTTATAATGCATCAGATAACAACCCAATTCAAGCCTCAATGCCTTACTTTGGAGTGATTGGAGAAATCTTGGAGCTTGATTATAGTCAATTTAGAGTGCCTGTTTCTAAATGTAAGTGGGTTAATGGAAATACCAGTGTGCATCGAGATCCATTGAGATTTACTTTAGTAGACCTTAATAAGGTGGCTTACAAGGATGAACCTTTCATTATGGCAGAACAAGCAAGACAAGTGTTTTACATCCAACATTCATGTGGTTCAAGATAGTAGTTCTACAAGGAAGACCAATTAGTATTAGTCACCAGAATGATGATTCGACACTTGACATTTGTGAGACGACTGCTTTTTCCACAAAAAATGCCTTCAATAATTGAAGAAAACAAGGTGCATGACGTACATGAAAATTGTAATGATCATGATGAAGGTTAATAGGAGAACATTCCTACGTAACTGTGTAGTAAGCAAAGTAATGTTTATCATATTATGTTATTTGTAATAAATTTATCTAATGTGCATATTTAGAATTTGAAATCAATTTACATTAATGATTTTTTTTATTTACACACGGTCATGGGAACACCGCCAAGGTCCCCTTTGCATTCATATGGTCATTCAGAGGCTACGTCTAGGAAGAGTAGACAATCCAGATGGCTAACAAGGTTGACTTTAAGAACCGCGAATCAGCCTAGACCAACGATTAACATTGATCCTGCAACTGGGAGAGGATCAGGCCAACATAAAGAGAAGTTCCATAACTATCTGGGGGTCGTAGCTAGAGAAAAGATTCCAATTACATAGCAATTGGAAAGATGTATCAGAATCTGTAAAGGACCTAGTATGAGATGACATTTTGGTAAGTCCACTTAACATGGAGGTGTATTTAATTTTCTGTTATGAACACCTGAAAATGTTGACATTCAGTAACTGTTACACAACAATTTCTTTTGTAGGCCAAATTTGATATCTCAAAAGCACTGAATGCCAAGAAAAAGGTCATGTCAATGGTGGGCAATAGATGGAGGCAATTCAAATCTTCCTTAGCCACAAAATTTGTGTATGTTTACACTAAGGGTGAAGATAAACAGGACCCTTCTATAAAATATGGTCTGGATCCACAAACATGGGAGGAATTTGCTGCAAGCCGCATGACCCCTACTTGGCAAGTTAGATGTTGATGTGTTTTATTTTAATTTTCGATTGAAATATATCATTTCATTTGAATTAATTACATGCAAATTGTATATGTTGTATGATAGGGAATCAGGAAAAAGGTACAAGAAATACAAAAATACAATGACTGCCCCCACATATTTTCTCGTGGGGGTTATGATTTGCTTGAAAAGAAGTTATTAGATGAGAAAAGGAAGAAATGACAAGATTAGTCAATCCTGACTGAGAATACACCATTGATTGACAACCCCCATCTCTCATTGAAAGACATGTCAAGTGGAACTAGGCCCGCACAAAGCAATATGGGCAGATGACATCTCAGGCGGCACAAGAAATATTTGATAAAATTGTGAGTTCATGCTTAACTTTTGTATATTTCAATAATTTTTTTTCCTATAATAAGAACGAGCTCATTTGATGTATGTGTATGGAATTCTTATTATAAGACTCGTTACAAGAACAGATGACACATGGTAGCTTTGTTCCCCATGGTCATAACGACATACTCAATACTTCCATTGGGCGACCGGAGCATGTAGGTCGTGTTCGTGCAACAGGGTCTGGTGTGACAATCAGTCACTACTATGGAAGGGCATCACGTGCCTCCAATAGTTCGTCTACATCCATCACCCAACAACAGTTGGCTGAGATAATTGGTAGCCTTAAGGAAGAGTGGAAGAATGAGATAATCAGAAACCTTAAGGAAGAGTGAAGGAATGAGTTGGAAGAAGAAAACAAATGGAGTCTGGAGAAAATGAAATAGGAGTTGAAGGAGGCCATCAAAATTGAGTTATCCCAAAGGGGATCGTAGTACTCACCCCCATTAAGGCGGATACACAGGTATTAGGTGCACGAGTGAGCACAAAGGGGAGTGATGTTGAAATTGTCGTCAATGCCTCAGGGGAAGAACATGTTACCCATGTGATGCAGACTATGGGGTTGTATGTGCAAGGTGACTGTTGTACACACCTGGTGGCATTTGGAGAAATATATGACAGGGGGGTCTACCGTACACAACGTGGCTTATGCAGTTGATGTGGTAAGGGTCAGTGTTAAAATTTTTTTGATGGTGATGCTCAAGTCCCATTCCCGATGTCAAAAATTAAGTATGTTAGGCAGACCCTTCACATATTCATTGCATGGCCAACGCAGCTTATGAAACTTGTATCAGATGAGGTAATATTTATTTTGTTTAACATGTATTAAGAAAATCATAGATTGGTATAAATTAGTTACTAACATTAGTTTAATTCAACTTTTCATTAACCATATATGATTCACATATTAGTCCCAAGAAATTGGCTGGACCTGTTCAAAGGTCGAATAATGTTGCTACAAATGATCCTTTGCGTGACTTGATTAAGAGCCTGTATGATATTTACGAGAAGCCTATTGAGCTGTTACGGGATGGGACTAAATTTACGATCCCAAAAGTAGATGCATCTTTCTTCTTAACTTATTCTGATGTAAATGAAATAATATTAGGTGACATATGTTTGAACATAACTATACTATAGTTATGGATGATGTAATTAAATTTCATATCAATGACTAATAATTAATATTCCTAATTCTTTTTGACATCATCAAAACCAGCATGATTTACATTTTCCCCTTTTTTGATGATGACAACCATTATCCAATGTTTGATCTTTTTGACATCATCAAAATCTTCTTCCTTTGAAAAACCCTTCAAAATGAGACATTGTAAAAGTTATCTGTTTATAACATTGATGTTATTTTCATGACCTTCACTGAACCTTGTTCACATTGGTGTGATCGAAATTTTAAAATGATGTCTCCTTTTAGTAGAATCCGAAACACCCCTCAGCCCTTTATGTTTTGACAGGGGTATTTGACTTTGAATGTTGTTATTAACTTTGTTTTTGAAATCTATACTAAATTTCCTTCAATTTGGTATATAGAACCTTGCTTTTGGACTGACGAACGTGAACGAGAGAGGTCTCTGAGCGACGTAGAGAGTAACTAACGTAGAACTCACGATAGATGAGGGGAGTTTATTATCATTTACAGTTTTTAATACCATAGTTGGGAGTTAGGGAACCTAACTATGGGGATGTATGCATATCCCTGTTGCATGCTGGTTTTCAAGAAAACAATGTTTTTGACTAATGGGATGCGATATATCTATTATTAATGAATAACATTATTATTTTTATTAGACTTGTGTTGTCTGAAGACCTGGGGAGTGTGAATCTCAGGCATGAACTATATCTGTATATGCGAAGTGTGACTTACTGATGATATTTCTATTGACGACATTAATTGACATGAGTTGATGTTGTTATTGATGACTATGTTAACATGAGAAGATGTTGTTATTGATGACTATGTTAACATGAATTAATGTTGTTATTGATGATTATGTTTATATGAGATGAAGTTGTTGTTGTTATTAATGGCATTGAGATGAGATGATGTTGATGTTGAGATGAAATGTTGATGATGTTGAAAATACACTGTGATGATGTTATGTTGTGTATGTACATGGGGGGTGCAATGACCTTGTTGGATATCCCTGGTGGGGGAAATAGAGTGGTTAAAGAGTTTTAAGCATCTCTGGAGGGGGATGACTTAGAATCTTTAATTATCCATGGTTAGTGCATTGATGGTGCCCATGTTTCATACGTTGTATGTTGTGTATGTACATGGGGGGTGTAGTGACCTTGTTGGATATCCTTAGTGGGGGGAAATAGAGTGGTTAAAGAGTTTTAAGCATCTCTAGAGGGGGATGGCTTAGAATCTTTAATTATCCACGGTCAGTGCATTGATGGTACCCATGTTTCATACTCCCTGTTCCTTTGCACATCTTCATCTCATTCTTCTACCATCAGTAATCTCATTTCTTTATATAAAGCGAATTTCGACCGATCATTTGTGTTGTAATCTCATTTTATCATTGTAAAATAAAATTTCAACCAATCATTTACCTCACAAGTCATCTTTTAATGAGATCAAAAGTAAATAAGTGAAACCAAGATAAAATCAACATGTAATCGAGCTTCCTATCCGTTAAAGTCGCTTGAGTCCGTTCAAGGTCCAACGCCTTAATGGTCTCTTTTATTTTTATTGGTTAAAATGAACCTTTCAAAAGTTTAAAATCAATTCAACACATAACTTTCTTGCTTTAAAAAAACTATGTAGGTCTGAGTTCCTCGTCGCAGTTGAGGATATGTAGGAGTAAGGGCAATACCCTTGTCGACCCCCAAAAGTAAAAACATAGAAAAGGGAAAATAAATAAATATTAAAGTCATGATTTTGCACACTCAATTAAAGATTATCATCCCTTGTGATAGACGTGTGGGGTGCAAATACCTTCCCGCATGTAATCAACTCCCGAACCCTTATTCTTAAAATTCGTAGACCCTTTTTTTGGTTTTTCTAATATTTCCCTCGAATAAACGTTGGTGGCAACTCCCGAGTGTTTTCTTTTCTTGGAAGATGCACCCTCGAGCCGAGCCTCGCCCTCCCACCGAAAGGTAGGTTGTGACACACATAAGAGAACAACATGAGTAATGTTTGTTGAGGTTAGTGTAGTTAGCCAAGTAGTATACTTGACTTCCAAGATAGATTGATCCATAAGTAATTTAGCGACTTCCTTTCTGAAATCTTTACGGCTTTCCTCCCCCATCTTTCATTTCTTTTGTGCTACTACTTAGCATCTTTGCATATTTCCAACTTGTGACAAAGAAAGTTGGGATCTATTTTAGGCATGCCTAATGCCAACCATGCAAATAAGTTAACATTAGAATGTATCACTTTTACTATGCATTGATGGTCACTTATTGCCAAATGAGTGCCAAGATAGTAGTTTGTCTTTCCTTCTCTCCTAGTTGACAGGTAGGCTTTTTCATTCTGCTTAACCATTTGTTCTTCATCAACTCGTGGGTCGAGATCGACATTTTCCAAACCGAACGAATTAGATATTACTACCATGTTAACAACTAGCATTGATGGTTTGTTTGTGTATCATTTGGGTACTGAGCCAAGTAGCATTCTTTGGTTGCCTATTGGTTAACATGAATTGTAATCATTGTACCCTTATCAAATGGGAACTTCAATTCCAAATGTGGTGTGAATATTGTGGCCCGCAACACATTCAATGATCATCGTCCTAGTAGTAGTATGTTGCAAGACGTACTAGCAAGCACAACAATATACCCAATTTTGATAGCTTTGTGTTCCTTTTCTCAATAACCAAGCTCAATATATAGTTCAATGCATCCAGTGGTGTTAACCCCTTCTCTAAAGAAACTGATAAGTGGTTTGTCATAGGGCATCAAATCATCTTCAAGTATCTCTAGTTGGTTAAAGGTCGGTCTTCCAATACAATATGTTGGTCAAACTGCCTTGGTCGACAAGTGTTTTCTACACCATACAATTGGCTATTTCAACACTTAAAATCCGTGTCTTTGAATGTGATAGGTAGCATCTTTGAATGGGCAACATCTTTGGCACTTTGTAGGTGGATACCATATTGATTGAACAAACAATTTTGAGATGTTTTTTGCATGTCGTGGAGGTCCTTCTTCTGCGAAGCCACCAATAATTGTGTTTGTATTTTTCCTCAATTGCTCGAGGTTTTTCATCTCTTCTTTCTCTTGACCAACATGTCTTCCTTTCAAGTCTTTAATTTCATGATCCATATCCCTTTTGTATGACTTATCATTGTCTCTGAAGTTTGATTCTTGGAATGGAGATGTTTAGGGTTTGTGAACAAAGTCCTTCAAGTGACCTTATTCAATGAGATCTTCAATCTTGTCTTTAAAGTGGTGCATTCTTTTGTTGAATTTCCTTGGTTTTGGTGATACCAACACTGTTTTGAATAATCAGCCTTGGGAAACTACAAGAAAAATTGTTATTATTGACAGAATATTTCCCACGGAACATATTTCGTCGGAAATACTTGAATTACCTATGGATTGTATTCCGTCAGAAATGTTTGGATTACTGACAGAATTTACCAATGAACAATTTTTCCGTCGGAAAGCATAAATTATCGATGGATTTGTATCTACAAATTTAGTTCTATCAGTAATTTAAATATTACTAATAGAATACATATTCGTCGAAAATTTAAATATTACTGATGTTACCCAAAATTAAAAGATCCCAACCCTAGCCAAACCCTCAGTCATTCCTTTTGGTGAATTATGAAAGCTACCCATGTCGTCGTCTTACGCATGTTGACGTTGCGCATAGCCTTTGTCACAGCCACAGTACTGCATGCTTGTGGCCTTTGTCACTCACTCACGCGAGCGCGCGTCCTTTCACCCACATTATTGTGCTACCACAGTTGAGCCCACACCACCATTGCACACACCACTACACACTTGTTGTCGTGCCCACGCTAAGGTCATCATTGGTAATCTTTATTCCAACCCATATCTTTTCCTTTTCACATTTATTCTCACATTGCACATTGCTCTTTTAGTTTGGGTTTGAATTTTTTAGAACTTTCTTGCATATTGTGATTGCATATTGTGGTTGGAAGTGTTTAATTTGATGCATTTCATTGTGGTGCTTGTGCTTATTGTTAAAAAAACTGAAGAGCTAATATACCCAGGAACAGAGAAAAATAACATTTATATAAAAGTTCTCATACCTCCTTTTTGGCTTGAATGAGCCAATTTGCATCCATTTCCTAGTTTCGGGTCAAGCCGTACCCAATTTTAACCTACCTTGGAGTCCTCATCTGATCGTGATTTTTTTTAAACAGGAGGGAAGATCTGGAATTGGGGAATGCTTGAGGGAAAAAGTGTTAATAAAAGAAGTTTGGAGTAGTTTATGACATCTTGTAAGATTGTAAGATCTTGTGGTTGTTGTGGTGGATGCTAGTTGTTAGGGGCAATTTTAGGTTGTAATTTCATATTAGAATGGAGAAAATAAATAAACTAAAAGTAAAAAAAAACAAAGAGAAAAGTAGGGAGGAAAATTGGGGGTTGATTTGTAACATCCGGAAGTGTATTATGGGGTTTATGGCACCTTGTGCTACAACTTTGAACTTATCATCACCCATGTTCAAGTTTGATGCCATGATTCTTTAGGATCCAACATGAAAAGTGTCTACTAGCAGAGCATTGTCTCTAGCTAATAAAGTAAGCATGCATGCACTCATTCAGGGAAATGATTAACTGCTCGTGAACTAACTATTAGAATAATGTGACTCATGTGAATTAAGGGCCTAAACTTGATTTAATAAAATAAAGGGACCTATTGACAAATATGAGAAGTTAATAAACTTCTGATAACTAACTTGATGGAAGTTTGTTAAGCTTATGGGAAGTTATTAAACTTTCTATAACTAACTTGATGGAAGTTGGTTTATAAAAGTCAAAGGGTTCTATCTCTAACATAAGGGTTTTCCCTCTAATTACCATCAATAACGTGAGAGGAAAATAACAGAGAGGAAAGAGATAAATTGAGACAAAGAAGATTGAAGAACTTATGCTTTCATGGATCAAGGTAAGTTCTACTTACTTTTAAACTGTATGAGAGAATCATAGATTGTAATATTCTGACAATATGTAATAGATTTATTGAATATAAATGTATGGAATCTATAACTTACATGTGGTATCAGAGTCATAGGTTATTGAATTTATGATTCTCCATGAATGATGTTTCTTCCACACATTGTAAGAATCTGATTCCAATTGGAAAATTATTCAAACCATTTTGTTTTCCCCTGTGCATATTATAATTGTTTTCGATTTTGGAATGCCCTGAATCCAATTTTTGAATGACTTGAATTGAAATTCAATATCTCTCTCTTACATCAATTTCAATTCAAAATTGGATCAAGTAATTTGGATTAAATGTATGATAGATTTGTAATCACCAAAGAGGTCAAATCTTTATGTTTTGTTTAATTCCAAATTAGTGAAAATTTTATTTCAATTACCCATAGAATGGATGCTAAATTATAGATTATTGGTTTATGGGTTAATTGAAGTTCATTATTATAAGACATTTATGGATCACCCAAAGGTTGATTAGTTGTTCTTATAATTTATGGATATGACTGTTGGTAGTATGTATGCATTATTAGTTTTATTTATATATCCAAAGATAATAAGTATTTCTAATTAATGCATATGCTTTACCAAATAATGTTAAAGTTATTAGCATCGGTATGTTTCTTTGTGTATTAATGTATCATTGTTAGTCGGTGAATACGACTAACTTTTGTGTATAAAACTTGTGTAAATTGTATCAAACTCTTCCAATTTATGGTTATTTTGTAGTGTTATAAGTATTTTCTATTATGTATTAGTAATAAATACTTAGTACTTCCATTTTGTGTGTTTAATAATCATTTTCTCTCAATTTCAGGTTAATTAGGAAAGCTTTGAAAAGTGTTGTTTTTCACCTTCTCACTAAGCCAATCTGCTGGCTTAGCGAGCGTCTGCTAAGCGCAACACTCATGGGCTAAGCGCGAGGAAGACTCTGGAGGAAGATGAGTTGTACAGGTTCGCTAAGCGCACCGCTTCATCTCACTAAGTGCACCACTTCAGTCCACCCGCTAAGCGAGAAAGGCACGTGCTAAGCCAAAATTTACTAATGTGCGCTCAGCGGTCCATAATTGCGCTAAGCGCAAGAGCACGAACAAGGCCACCTATTTAAGCTTGAAATCAGATTTTAGAGAGGGTTTTTGGACTGGGATTCAGAGCTTTGCATGTCTAGAGTTTCTAGAGAGAGAAAGGTCCAAGTTCCAGAGAGTTTTGAGAGATTTTGCTGTGTGAAGATCTACAGAGACTAAAGCTTGAAGCAGGAGCCGGTTTGAGAGCTTGAGATGAGTTTATGAGTTATTGTGAGATCCTAGAGGTGAAGGAGACATCCTCACCACTTGTATTTTTGCAATCTTTCATCTTGTTCTTCTCTTGTTGTAAAGAAGGCTTCCTGGTTATGGAAAGCTAAATCCTCTGTTGGATCTTCCCTGTAGGTACCTGATGTAAATATATTTCTATCTATTTAATGATGTTTTGTGTGTTCTCTGTGCTATCTATTTTTCACTCCAATATGCCTTTAGCTTGATCACGTAGATGCATGCTTTGTTAGGGTCATTCAACAATGGAAACTGGTCTGACTCTAAAGTCCTTGATAGTACAGGGCTAAGTTGTTGTACAATCACGAGAAATTTGGGTGCGATAATTTAGTTGTGTATGTATGTCTTAATGCGGTCCTGGTTGAGTTTAGTCCAACAAGAGGAATCTACGGACGATGCTTGATTAGGATTAGGCTAAACTATCATGAGGAATTGAGGTTTAGTATCTCATGAGACACCATAGGAACACATAAGCATTGTTAGATAGAGAATATCTTTTTAGCATCATGCACCTATTAGGAAGGCCAACATGTTTTCTTCTTGTTTTTTCACATCATTTCTCTCGTGTGATTTTCCTTTTTGCACAGATAGTTTACACACCTGTTCATATTCACACTTATCTTTACACACCAGGCACCTATTTGCTAAAATAGCTTACCAAATAACACAAGTTCCACAAGAGTTCGATACTCGATTCTTACCATTTTATACTACTTGTGCGATCCGGTGCACTTATCGGAAGCGAACAATCACCCAAAGGAGAACATTAGTATACATAGAATGTTTGTTTGTTGTTTGAATCAGTATTGTAAGTTTAATTTATGACTCAAAGTATTAATGTTAAGCATGTATTAATTGTAGTATCCCTTCCTGTATCTTTGCATTCTCTTGGTATGTCTGTTCCGATTTCAATGGGTTAAATTTCTCTGATTGGAGTGAACAATTCCAATTTCACTTAGGTGTGTTGGATCTTGATTTGGCTCATCAAGTTGAAAAACCTACTGCTATTACTAATGCTAGTAGCAATGAAGAGAAAATCCATTATAAGGCCTAGGAAAAGTCAAACAGAATTTGTTTTATGCTTATGCACATGAACATAGCAAATAACATTAAGTCTGCTCTTCCCAAAACTGAAAGTGCAAAAGAATTTATGAAATCTGTGGAAGAACGCTCCCAAACTACTGATAAGTCTCTTGCTGGGACATTAATGAGTACTTTAACAACCATGAAGTTTGATGGTTCTAGTACTATACATGAACATGTCATTGAGATGACAAATATTGCAGCAAAACTTTAGAAATCAATATATGGACTTAAACAGGCTTCCCGACAATGGTATCTTAACCTCAATGATACTATTACGTCCTTTGGATTTAAGGAAAAACATTATTAATCGGTGTATATATCTAAAGGTCCGTGGGAGCAAATTTATATTCCTTATTTTGTATGTTGATGACATCTTGCTTGCAACTAATGATCTTAGTCTATTAAGTGAGACTAAGAGGTTTCTCTCTAAGAACTTTGAAATGAAAGATATGGGTGAGGCAAACTATGTGATAGGAATAGAAATATTTCGTGATAGATCACAAGGACTGTTAGGCTTGTCTCAAAAATCATATATTAATGAAGTTTTAGAGAGATTCAGAATGGATAAATGTTTAGCATCTCCCGTTCCAATATAGAAGGAGACAAATTTAGTCTCATGCAATGTCCAAAGAATGATATGGAATGGAAACAGATGGAAAATATCCCTTATGCATTTGTTGTTGGGAGTCTTATGTATGCTTAAACATGCACAAGGCTAGATATTAGCTTTGCAGTTGGTATGCTTGGTAGATACCAAAGTAATCCAGGATTGGATCATTGGAAAGCTGCAAAGGAAGTCTTAAGATACTTGCAAGAGAAAAAAAAAGGATCACATGCTTACTTATAGGAGATGTGGTCATCTTGAGGTGATTGGATATACAGATTCAGACATGGAGGCTGAATTTGTGGCATGCTTTGAGGCCACAGTTTAGGCTAATTGGTTGCGGAATTTTATTTCAGGACTTGGAGTAGTTGACAGTATTGCCAAGCCGCTGAAAATTTATTGTGATAATACCGTAGTTGTCTTCTTTTCTAAAAATGACAAGTATTCTAAAGGTGCTAAACATATGGAATTGAAATACTTTGCCGTTAAAGAAGAAGTTCAGAAACATAGAGTGTCAATAGAACATATTAGCACTAATCTAATGATTCCTGACCCTTTAACAAAAGGGTTACCGCCCAAAGTATTTACTGGCCATGTAGTGAATATGGGCATTATGTCTGCTAGTGAATGTTGAATGTTATTATTACTAATAATGTCTATTTGACACTTTGAGCTCATTATTGTGTAAGTTTTTGAAATTTGTGTTTTCCACTTTATGTGCATATGCATGCAAATTATGATGTGGAAAACATATTATGTTTTTGAAAGAATGACTTTTGTTTGAACCCATTATGAACTTCTCATTTTACAGTCATATTAAAGAGAAGAATAATATAGTAGTACATGGAAGGGAATATGTTGATTAAATGACATGTAACCGCCATGACTCTTATTGTTTTTATCTTTAATTATGATTAATGATGGAGCCAATTTATCTAAAGTCTTTTAATGCACATTATGATTTATGTAATTGTTAAATCATGAAGTGTTATGACATCACAAGAGTCAAGTGGGAGAATGTTAGAATAATGTGACTCATGTGAATTAAGGGCCTAAACTTGATTTAATAAAATAAAGGGACCTATTGGCAAATATGAGAAGTTAATAAACTTCCGATAACTAACTTGATGGAAGTTTGTTAAGTTTATGGGAAGTTATTAAACTTCTGATATGTAACTTGATGGAAGTTGGTTTATAAAAGGCAAATGGTTCTATCTCTGTCACAAGGGTTTTTCCTCTAATTAAGAACGTGAGAGGAAAATAAGAGAAAGAAAAGAGATAAATTGGGACAATGAAGATTGAAGAACTTATGCTTTCATGGATCAAGGTAAATTCTACTTACTTTTAAACTGTATGAACGAATCATAGATTCTAATATCCTTATAATATGTAATAGATTCATTGAATATAAATGTATGGAATCTATAACTTACACTAACTCCATTCTATATAGTAGTCATGAATAAGTTTTTTTTTTTAATGAGAAAAATATTATCAACAGTATTAGGAGAGATACTGTATCAATTATATTAATAGCCGATTTTATTAACTTTCTATTCATTTTAACTCTATTTATCCTTAATCATAATTGGCTAACCTTCAATAATAATTAATCATCTTTTATTTAACAATTTATTATTTCCTATAAAGAAAAATCACACAAGCATGTACCAATTACTAAATTTGAAGCACGTAAATTATTTTGATCTCCTTTGAAAAACTTATTATATAATCTGAGATCATTCAATCATGGTCAATTTCTACGTGACATATTGATTATCAGACTATTGTATTGTTGACTTCACACAAAAGTGACAAAACAATATTTTCCACAGTAAAAAAAACTATAGTATAAATTAGAAATACAACATTGTTTTGCTCATCCGGTGGATATAAACATGACCTAATTATGCAACGATTTTGAAACTATTAATTTAGAATATAGATCATGATATTTAGCCATTAATATATAAAACTACAATTAAATTAATAACTACAATCTATAAAGCTCATGGTATATATATTTATATCACTGCTACAAAAAACGCGTTCAACGTCGGTGCTTATCGGAGTTCAACGACGGTGCAGGGCCGACTTTGAATGAGACGTCGTCGTAGGCCTCCGGCCAGTCTACGACAGTCTCCGTCCACCGTTTTAGAAGCACACGATTCTTGCGACGGGGATGACTGGAGGCCCGTAGTTGCAGGTTCGCCTTCGAAGACGTTGCCAGCACGACGAACGACGTTGAAAGGTAAGCTTTTAAGGTCAGGTATGGCGGCACCGACGTTGTGTGTAAGGGCTGCCACATCGTTGCACCGGCAACGACCGCCGTTGAATGGTTGGCCAACTACGTCGTTGCTGCCGAAAGCAACGACGTCGAAAGGAACCAAGTTACATTAGTGCTTGAAGAGGAATGTCGTTGAATCCATGCCAAGTTACATCGGTGCTTGAAGAGGAACGTCGTTGAATCCATGGCCTTCACGTCGTGTCTGCGGTAGGAACGTCGTGGACTGCATGAAAGCTACGTCGTTGTTGTCGTAAGCAACGACGTAGATTATGTTTTTTTTCTATTTTAAATTTTTAAATTATAAACGTTATTTGTATAAATGTAAATAATATGAACTCGAATTTTTTAAATTATTATTGTCAACTAATTATTATGATAAGTAAATATAATTTTTGTTCTAAAATTTTTGGTTTTAATTAAATTAATATTATATAAATAAGCAAGATAATGCATGATATTATATAAAGTAAAATATATATCAACCAGTATTTGAAATGTAATTAACCTAGATTTGTCTAGTATATATTAATAAACATAATAATTAAACATGATATAATCTAATAATAAAAAAAGTAAAATGTACTAATAATTAAGCTGAAAGTATATAAATTTGTGTAGTATATATTATCATTTTACTTAATTTAAATTTATATTAATCTTAAGCAACAATAACATAAATAATGAATATGAATACAAATAGCCATTTAACAGTTGTTAAAATATTGTAACTTAATCATATTAACAATTGACAATACATATAATTACATTTAACAAGGTAATTGTTAAATTTATTAACAATAAACATAATATAATAAACATAATATATTAGTTGCCAGGGGAAGACTGTGGTTCTTGAAATCAGTAACCTTTTCAATTTCTTGGTACTGGTTTGACCAAAATTGTTGGAGCTGTTGCTGAAGCTGATGTCAGAACCATATGCTAATTGAGCTCCACTACCATAGATGGGTTCTGGCTATGCCCTTGATGATCCATTCTGTTTCAGATAAAATCAAACATCATGCCTTTGGAATGACATTTATAATAAAGGCATCTTAATTAGTGCTTCCTATGATCATTTGCCTCATAGAATAGTTGCCTATACTAGTAGAATTCATTTTTGTTGAAAGTCATCAAGTTTGCATGTAATGCAAGTTGACAGAACCAACCAAACAAACAGTTGCACAAATCTCTATATATACTATATTTGGTGCTAGCTAGCTTAATTAAAAGAGTCTAGTTAATTCAAACATTAACAAAGAAAATGTGAAGAGCAGGGGTGCTTTTAAAAATACTTATTTAAACATGAAAATGTACAGCTGGCAAAGTGTGATCAATCATTTATGATGCTTTTAAAAAATTTATGCTTTTTCAATGATCACGACTATTTTTAACATGAAATAATTTTGGTCGAGTTATGTAGGATTAATATAGATAATAAAATTTACTTTTCGAGCATTTAAAAAATACGTTTGTTTTAAAGTAAGCGTATACTTATTTTCAATTTCATTTAGAAAGTGTATTGTAATCTTAATTTACTTTGATTTATTTAAATTTAAAAATTAAATATATTTATTTGCTCACTTTGAATGCTAGCTTGTTCTTATAGAACCTTTTTATTAGTGCCTACATATATGAGCACGGAGTACTTTGGACCCAAACTCATGATTACTTTAAGAAATAAAAAATTAAACATACTTTTTTAGTTATTGCGTTCAATATAAATAATAAGGCTAGATAAAAAAAAAAGTGGAAATATATTTATGCTATTTTGTAAAATTATGTATGATTCTTAATTTTAGTACTTGAACTCAGCATTGAATATTTTTTTGTTCCTAAACTTTTAAAAGAATGATATCAATCGAATATAATCATCAGTTGAAATTCTTTCTCTATTGTGCTAGCCTATTTATTGGTTTTTCAAATGTTGCATGCTTCACTTTCACTCATAACTCTATTCCTCAATTTGAAAAGAAGACAGGTGGGGCAATTACCACACTAACCTATCATAAAACGAAGAATAAGAAAGCGCCTCTGACAATATCCGTCCCACAGTTGTCTTCCCAGAGGCCATCATTCCTGCATTTTAGATTCATAACTCTTTGCATATATATATAAGTCTCAAAAAACAAAAACTTATTAGATAACTGAAATTAGTTTAAGCAAAACACAATAAAATAGAGGGCAAGAAAACATTATGGTATGCCTGCATCAGTACCTTGTTCAATGATAATATCAATGACCAGAGAAAGAGGTACACGCCTCTGAATTGTTACAGTCCCCAAAATGGTATAAATGAAGGTCTTGATACCTTGACCAAGAGAGAAAGGGAATAAAAGATCATTTCGTGTATTAAAACTCATATCGCAACATCACGATCATGCAGAACAATTCATATATACCTTGTAAACTACTTCGGTACATGTAACATATAATCTGCGAGAAGACAAATCCTTTTGAAGCACATATCTCCTGATGGGCAACTACTACTGCAGAATTTTCAAATGCATTTATATTTATCTCTCTCAAAATGCAAACAACTATAGTGAGTTTGTGACATGTCTTTACTATTCAGCTCCAAATAAAAGACCCTTTATTCCAGTGCAACTACTGCAGACATGCCTTAATCTAACCTTTCAAAGTGAAAATAGAAACCTCAGAAGGCTACCAAATTGAGATCAAATTACATTTTGCACAGGAAATGTTCATGTGAATTGAGCTGAATCATACAATGCCGGAAACTCTAAATGTCAAAACACAGCAGAATTTTCAAATGCATTTATATTTATCTCTCTCAAAATGCAAACAACTATAGTGAGTTTGTCACATGTCTTTACTATTCAGCTCCAAATAAAAGACCAAAACAACTAAGCTCAGGTTATCATGTCCAGATGGTGTACTATAACTGAAGGGGCATCTTTGCGGTGAAAGAGCTTAAATCAATTAAAAGTGACAAAGGGCATTGTGCTATATACCTTCAAAATCAACTTTTCATCAACAAGAGAATGAAAGCTTCCAGATTCCAATGCTGAAGCTACAGGAGTGACATTTGAAAAATTATGTTAAGACTCAAAATAGGCAACACTTATTACAAATTACAATCATCAACAAACTACATAGTACAGGTTAAACACATGCCTTCCCTTATATGTTAGTTTTCCAATTAATCACCCGAGGGAATTGTGACTGACACTGCAGATAATGAAAGGTAGCTCAAAATTAAGTGTAGCCTCGGTTAGCTCAACATGATAGAAACAGACCCTCAAGGATCCAGCTAGTAAGAGCATTACCCTTTCTAATTAATAAGCCATGTGACGATTTTCAATATAGATAGTAGATAATCCACCATATTTAGTCTCAAATAACGGTGCACTAAAATTGACTTCCGTTTCTGAAAACATTGTTGGGACATTGCTGAAACATTGCTGACCTCAGTTTCTGAAATTGACTTCCGCACAAGTTCTTTTAAAACAAAGTGGACCTGCAGAGTAGAAGAAAGCATGTAATTTATAAATGGAAAGAACAACATGTCACTGGGAAATTTAATACAAAAAAGAACAAGAACAAACACTTATTACACAAATGTAAGTGACTTCCATTGCACTTTGGAGGGGTGCTTTCCTAAGGTCTGCCCAAGTGGCAGAGCCTACGTCATAACTCCCAAGAGAACCACCACGAACAGCAGATCCCAAAATGGGGATATTCTTTTCCTTGTCATTCTCATCAAAACAATTCACTGGAGCCTGCCAATTTGCATCCTCAAGCACTGCACCAACCTCAAATGTCATCACGTAACCAGTGTATCCTGCACCCACCAAATTCCAAGCGGATTCACTTCAGATAAATGCTTCAAATAAGGGAGAAGTAACAATTTAAGAATAGAGGTGTGTGTAGTACCTGAGGAGAAGTCCCACCTAAGAGGCCTACGAGTGAGGATATCCAAGTAAAATATCAACGGGAAGATTATAATGTGTTTGAGCTTTCATTAGTCTCAGGTTTGAACTTTTATGTTGCTGATCTAAATTTTTAACCATGTTGCTCACCCCTAAGATGTTGGGATGAATTAGTCCCACATTTGTCAGAACTTTGTGAGGCAGCTGAAGCTCCCAGTATAAAATTTGAATACTTACATTGTACAAAGCATACCTTTCTCGGTCTTATAAAGATTAATATACACAATAGGTCTCATAAATCTATCAAGAACTTATAAAGATTAGTAATATATATAAAATCTTCAAGGCATGCATCTATAATAAATTGTACATTAGTTGAAAAAACTAACCCAAGAAACAAAGAAAAATAATAACATTATGAAATTAAGACATTCATATTTTAATTGAAAGATAATAACCATTAAAGGAGCACAGCTGTTCAACCCAACCAAAACAATTACAGCAGTAAAACAAAGTTCATGTCCACATGTTATGTAATTACAGCTTTCTACATTGGATGGTTCTAAGTTTCAAAAAGTAAGCTGCCCATTTTTTACGTAATGTCGTGATCACCTCCGAGTCTAGTGCCGAGCCATCACCGAACCACTACACATTGTCAAATACAAACAATTAATGAAAATGAGTCTAAATGAGCCTACATATGGCGATTTGCCGTCAATGTTTTCGGAGTACATTATTTACCACAGTCCAATCACTCTTCAACTCTGTGCCAATTATGTTCCACATCCAATGCATCACATAATACCCACACTCATAGCCTCCACGTTGAACGTGAGTCTAAACGAAGAACAAATTAACTATTGAATATAGGGCTGAACATGATTAATAACATTTCAAGTTGCAAACATTGTATGTAGTTCGACTAACCTTTAGTTCAAGCCACTGGGGTGTAGTTTTAGGAACTTTGCCATCAGCAGTCGTGTTTAATTTCTTGTATGCACTACATTGGAAGATTAATATGATGTTAATATAATGTGCACAATCGCAACGTCCAACTTTAATATAGGTTAAACGACTAAAAATATAATACTTAACTTGTTAATTGCAATTTTGATATGAACATCAGGCTTTCTACGCACTGAACAAAACCAGACCACGACATTGTCTTTAGGGCACAACACAACCATTTGCCAATGGGCGCTGCAATTTGCACACCATTTATTTATTAGTAGGACAAAAAGAGTTACAGCATTGCCAAAATGAATTTTACTTATTCAAATAAGCTCCTATGTACACTTGTCATTGCGATTCCTTAACCCATTTTTCGATATATTCTTCACATTGCCCACGTCTGTCCTTTGCATTGTGTATAGATTGAGGCTCAAGGAATCCATACACCGATCGATAACCCAAGCCATTACTCCACTCATTCATATACCTAATTTGCACATGTCATAAAATAACTGAAGATCACGTAAATGTCATAGCAATATGGATTTCATAGTCACGAATGGATTTTACTTACATGGTCCACAATTGAAGTATGGCTATGTTCAACCATTTGTCACTTGATGTTATTTCGCTGACATCAGTATATGTTAAGAACAACGATGAATTTACATTTGGAATCCCAAATTCAGTAAGATCCCACACAAACTCAACAGGCTTGTCGTAAATGTCAACAAGGGTCTTAATCAACTCACGCAAGAGGTCCTGCTTAGGAACATCATTGCTTAATTCGGCAGCATTGGCAACTTTGTCTGGAGTGATGCCTGAATGCTATATCATGCAACAAAAGTATTGATTATAGGAACGTTCAAAAGATTGGAATATACAGTTGAAAAGATAATAATTGGCTGAACTTAAAGTATACTACCTCATTTGATACTAGTTTTACCAAAGGCAATGGCCATGCAATGAATGTGTTAACGGCATCTCTCACATACTTAACTTCTGATGTCGGTAATGGAACTTCAGCTTCACCATCAATTACTAGTTCGACGCTAACCCTTACGACATCATCCGCATACGCTACGCAATGTATGGTGGATGGTCCATCATGAATTTTTGCCAACGCCACGAGCTTTGTACAATTTTGACTTTGGACGTACAACCCCATAGGCGGTGTTACACGACCAACATGCACTTCCCCAGACGGGTTCACAGCAATTTCAGTATTGCTCTCCTTAGTGCTCACGCGTGCACCTAACACATTTAAGTCAAAATTATAAGGTGCTGAGTCCTTGTCTCCATTAAATATGTCAGTAATGATGGTATCCTTCAGCTCTTTTTTCCAAGCCTGTAGGCTTTGCTTCTTTTCTTCTTCAAGCTCTTTCATGACTTGTTCCCTAACGGTTACTACTATTTCAGCCAACTGTTCTTTGGTAAATGTTATAGATGAGCTACTCGAGGCACGTGATATCCTCCCATAGTATTGACTGATTGTGACCCCAGACCTAGCTGCACGAACACGACCTCCATGATCTGGTCTTCCTATGGCCGTGTTAAGTATATCATGACGACCCTGGGGGATAAACTCACCCTGTGTCAGTTGTTCTTCCAACAAGTCCTACATGTAGAACAAATTTCACATCGTTAGACTTCCCTGTCATTGTAAACAACATAACAAGTAGTAATTATATGTCAAACACCATGTCACATTTAATCCAAAATTGAAATTGTTGTAATCAAAATTGAAGTTGGAACTGACAATTTTATCAGCAATTTGTCTTGCGGTCTCAGATGTCATCTTCCCATATCGATTCGTGCGGGCCATCTTCCACTTGACATGTCTTTGAATGGGAGATGGGGGGGTCCTCAATGAGTGCTGGATTTTCAGTCATCAATGTGTCATGTTGCCTTTTCTTCATTTTCTCGTCTAACAGCTTCTTTTCTAGCAATTCATATCCCCCGCGAGAAAGCAAATAGGGACAGTCATTATTCTTTTGGATTTCCGGCATCTTCTTCCTAATTCCCTGTGGTTTAACATATAGTGTTAGAAGGACTTCAAATTATTTAGTCTTTACAATGATATAACTCAAATTTTTTTGTAGACATCACATCTAACCTGCCAACTAGGGGTTTTGCGGGTTGCCGCAAATTCCTCCCATATCTGTGCATCAAAGCCATATTTGACAGAAGGATCTTCTTTATGTTGGTCCTCAGAAATACTAAACACAAATTTACTTGTCAGGGATGATTTAAACTGCCTCCATCTAGTGGCCACAGTTGACATCACCTTTTTCTTTGCATCTAGGGCTTCTGAGATATCAAACTTGGCCTGCAAGACAAATTGTTTACTACTATATGCACCACAATAATCATTTAAAAAATTTTAAACTTTATACGTCACCAACACTGCACTTACCAAAATCTCATTCCATACTAGCTCCTTTAGTGTGTCCGGTACATCCTTCCAACTGTTATGTACAATTGGAACTTTTTCTCTAGCTACAACACCTAAATAACTGTGGAATTTCTCTTTATGGGGGCCCGATCCTCGCCCAGTTGCAGCATCAACGGTGACAATAGGTCGCGGCTGATCCAAGGTTCTTCTAGTCAACATCCTAAGCTGTGTCGATCGTCTAGTATTCCTAGACATTGCCTCTGACTGTTGATTGGACTGCGGAGGGGATGCTGGTGGTGTTGCCATGATTCTGTCCAAATAAAACAAATAACAGTTAACACTGACAAACAAATAGCATTTGTAATATAGATGGAAATATGAACATGTATAAATTACTTAAATTGAAGGGAAATAGGTATTTACATTAGTATCCTAGGGTACAGTTAACTGGCATTCATTTCCCATAGTCCTTCATCATGATCATTGCGATTTGCTTGCACCTCATCAACGTGTAATGAGTCATTTGTAGAAAGAATTTTAGTGGAAAAAGGTGTAGTTTCACAAATGTCAAGTGTGGAACCATCATGTGTGTCATTTAAACCACTTGGTCTGCCTTGAAGAACCACTGAATATCTTGAATCGCAAGGATCCTGGATGTAAAACACCTGTCTTGCTTGTTGTGCCATAATGAAAGGTTTGTCAATATAACCCACCTTATTTAGGTCTACTAAGGTAAATCCAAAGTCGTCTTTATGGACACCAGTATTGGCATTGACCCACTTACACTTAAACACAACAACTCTAAATTCAGTATAGTCAAGCTCCCATATTTCATGAATAACTCCAAAGTAAGGCATCGATGCTCGAATTGGATTGTTGTCTGATGCACTACAAAAGTGATCGGAGTCGGCATCAACAGTCACACCACTGTTTTGCATTGTGCTTTTGTCATCTGCTGACTTCGTGTAGAATGAATAATTGTTTATATCATACCCTTTCCAAGTAGGTACATTTAGATTTGGCCCAACAGCTAACAATCTTAAAGTCACCGAGGCACCGTCGTCAGCAAATATAGTTTCCCTGAACCAGTTAATGAAAGCTTTATTATGCTGTTGCAAAATCCTCCTCATGTTCATTTTTGGGTTCATTTCAGTGAGTTTTTTTTGTGAGCATCAATGTATGGAATCACCTCTGCTGTATTGTTTAATACACATAGATGCGCTTGTGAGACTTCATGTCGAGTCATTGTGATAACGTTGAATCCTCATGTACCCTTACCCCCCAGTGTCCGACCATGGCGACTTTCGGGAACCTCGACGGGTTGAGCACATTGAATGTATTGGGAGCAAAACTCAATACACTCTTCAGCAACATACCTTTCGACAATCGAAGCTTCGGGTCGGTGTAGATTCTTCGTGTACCCCTTTAACACTTTCATGTAGCGTTCAATTGGATACATCCAACGTAGGAAAACAGGCCCACACATTCTGATCTCCCCCACTAGATGAACAATTAAATGCATCATTATGTCAAAAAATGATGGAGGAAAATACATCTCCATTTGACAAAGGACAATGGCAGCCTCCTCCTCCAACTCATCCAATGTTGTTGGGTCAATTACTTTGCTACAAATAGCATTAAAAACAAAACACAACCGTGTTATGGCAACCCGAACTTTCACAGGCAAGATTCCTCGAATGGCTACAGGTAATAGATGTTGCATTAGTACATGACAATCATGAGATTTCAACCCAACCAATTTCAAATCATTCACCGAAACAAGGCTCTTTATATTTGAAGAGTATCCTTGTGGAACTTTAAGCATATGCAAACAATGACAAAAACTCATCTTCTCGTTTGTTGACATCGTGTGACATGCTGGGGGTAGATATGTTCGCGAACCTTGTGATATTGGGTGCAACTGTTCTCTTATACCCATTTCAACCAAGTCCTGACGACACTTCAAACATCCTTTGTTTTGCCTTTAATGTTAAGAAGGGTTCCAATTAAACTGTCACAAACATTTTTCTCCACGTGCATCACGTCTATACAGTGTCTAACATGAAGATCAGACCAATATGGAAGATCAAAGAAAATGGATCTTTTCTTCCATATGTTTTTGTCAGTTGGAGGTTTTTTTTTTGTGTCTTGCCAAAGATATTTATGATGTCCTTCACGCGATCATAAACTTCTTTGCCCTGTAATGGTTGCGGCGCAATTTCGTGTTCTTGAGATCCATTAAAAGCTTTTTTCAAACGTCGATACGGATGATACTGTTTTAGAAATCTTCGATGCCTTGTGTATACAGTCTTCTTTCCATGTTGTAGTTGGACGAAGGCAGTACCTTTCTCACATACAGGACATGCGTAATGGCCTTTGACACTGTATCCACTTAAGTTGCCATATGCTGGATAGTCATTTATGGTGCAAAATACCATTGCACGCAACGTAAAAGTCTCCTGCAAATAACCATCCTAGACATCAACCCCATCTTCCCATAATATCCTCAGGTCTTCGATCAATGGAGCAAGATACACGTCAATATCATTCCCCGGCTGTCTTGGACCCGCTATCATCATGCTGAGCATTATGTATTTTCGCTTCATGCACAACCAAGTAGGGAGGTTGTAAATCATGAGCAAAATAGGCCATGAACTGTGATTGGTACTTAAGTTACCAAACGGATTCATTCCATCTGAAGCAAGAGCAACCCTTAGATTTCTAGGCTCATTCCCAAAATCAGGATACAAGGAATCAATCTGTTTCCATTGCGGACTATCAGCCGGATGTCGGAGCAATCCATCACTTTTCCTCCCGCCTGCATGCCACGTCAAGTTTTTAGCATCATCTCCATTAGCAAACAAGCGCTTAAACCTTGGTATTATTGGAAGATACCAACAAACCTTTGTTGGACGAGTATTATTAGGGGAAATATCATCAACGAAGTTGTCAGTGTTGGCCTTGTAGCGTGATACACCACAAGTAGGGCAATTACGCATCTCTGCAAACTCATTTATGTACAAAATGCAATCATTTGGACATGCGTGGATTTTCTGGTACGACATTCCCACTGGACATAAAATCTTCTTTGCCTCATATTGACTCTTTGGCAACATGTTTTGTTCAGGAAGCAATTTTTTTAGCAAGACCAGCAATTCGGTGAAGCTTTTATCACTCCAGCCAAATCGTGCCTTCAAGTTTACCAGAGCTAATACCACTGACAACCTTGTGAAAGCTGCGCACCTTGGATACAAAGGCATCTTTGAATCATTTTCTATTTTGTCATACAAAGGAGCATGTGCTTGTTGAAATCCGTCTTGTCCCAAATTGCGAATCATGTCTTCTATACGGTTTCCCATGTCCACATCAACTGGGTTAGTCTGAGAGCTTGATGGGTTCTCTAGCAATTCACCATGCCATATCCACCTTGTGTAAGTTGGAGTGATCCCGTGACATATAAGATGTGTTCTTATCTCAGCTATTACGTGGTGTCTCCCATTCCCACATTTCACACATGGACAAAAATATTTACCCCGCAAACATGGTGCATTCAATTCAGTAAATTGGAGGAATTGTTCAACTCCATTCTCATACTCATCATTGATGCGTGATGCTTGCATCCAACTTCGATCCATGATTTCCCTTTGCTGTCATACATTATCATCTTATGTAACATGCATGTAAACCTCACTTGTTTCATTAGAGGTGTGGCCCTATCCCATTCAAGAAGACGTCTTTTATTAGTAGACTAATATGTATATGTTATTTGCCTTTTCTAAATTTGTTGAAATTTCGGCAGCATTTCAGCTATGTCTCCAAGTACACGAGATGAAAGCAGGTGCATGTATTCATCCAACGCATTCAAGTATGCACTCGGAGAACAAAGTGAAATGTAGTATACCAAAATTTCAACAAATTTAAGAAAAGGCAAACAACATATAAGTATTAATCTACTATAAAAGACTGTCCTCTCAAACTGTCCAAACGGACAATTCAAGATTCCATACAACGATTAATCCAAACTATCCGTATTAATCGTTGTATAAAATCTCAAACGGGAATCTAGGATCACTCAAAATGCATATAATTGTTTATGTAACACAAAATTTATATATAAATAACCATGAAATTATCATTGTTGAGTCAAACAAATACATACCACAGAAGTTCGGTCAACAACAACAAGTATGGGTGGGATCACAGCAGTGGCAAACCAAAAGACAACTCCAAAACTCCGATGCTCGTGAAACAATAATTAACTTCGTAACTTTTTGCTCGAACTTGGCCTACAACAAACGAAATTTGTAGCATATTCAAAGTCATTGTTAGTAATTGAAGTTGGATTGTAGTTGTTTTCAAAACCAACATAAAATGGGAACCACAACCAGCAAATTCATTGTTAGCTTTGACTAAAATTTATTGTTTCCAACTGTGTCTAAATCTTCAACGGGTTCAAAGTATAATTCACATGCTTATCAAGGGGCCACAACTAGCAAATTCATTTGTGTTACATAATAATAATATATTCATTTCAAAATGTAGCTCAAATGATGGGTTTTTCGGTCAAAATTGCAAATGAGAGAATTATAATATATTCATTTCTAGATATAAGACTCTTTTTATATTTATTTGTCTCATTTTTATAAGATTTTTTTAAAGTTATCTTTTATATTACTTAGCTTTTAATTAGAATACCCTTAATTACTTTACGATAATTAAATATTATGAATTGTTCTTTATTTTTCTTTTTACTTTTTAGTGTGTTTTTGATAAATATTAAAAGAAAAAAAGAAAATTCTTATGAACACGAAATAAGATATTGAGTCATTCAATATATAGAGACTCCCCTAATTAGTGTGCTTTTGCGCCTTAATTAGTCCTCTGAATCTTTTAGAGACTCCCCTACATAAACACCATTCATGAATCACACTCTCACTATCTGGCTTTGGTTTGATTTCTAGAAAATGGGTGCACTAGATTACCTCTCCAACTTTTGCACTGTAACCAGCACTAGGACCAAGCAGAAAGCAATGTAGGTAAGAATGAAGTATATATAGAGAGTGAGGCAATAGTGAATTCTATAATTAATTGTATGATTCCTTCAGATATATATTATGTTGCAGACAACAGAGATAAAAGTGAGAATGGACTGAGATGGTTGCGAAAGAAGAGTGAGAAATGCAGTGAGTTCAATAAAAGGAGTGAAATCTATGGAGGTGAACAGAAAGGAGAGCAGGGTGGTAGTGAGAGGATATGTGGATCCAAAGAAGGTGCTGAAGAGGGTAAGAAGAACAGCTAGTTTATTAAGATTACGTTAGTAGTGGGAAGGTTTGAATAGTTTAAATGGTATTTTTAATTCAAATCCTATCGGTCTGTAATCAAATTTTTTAGTTATGATTTATTTCTACAAGACTGACTCTGATTACAGAACATGCAATTATAAATGTGGGGTATATGCAATCCAGAAAATGGATCCATTTCAAAACACGAGTGGTTATAATAATGTAATTGACTATAGAGAACTGAAAGTGCTACTGTCCAAACTAAAATAAAGGAGATCATATCGAATGCAAAATGTAAAAACCGATTTAGCAAAGTTTAGGTAGGTGCAGATTTTTTGTCCAAAAAAAAGCTAGGTACAGATTTTATGTTACTGATCTACATAATTAACAGAATAAAAAGTATACACGTTTATGTTTATATATATATATGGTCACCGCATGAGAAATTAAACTCTAGACTAATATATTATAAATAATAATTACGAAATTCACACCCCATGCATTATGCATACAAAGTACAAAAATGATCATAGGACATTAATTGGACTGCATTTACCACTGTAAAAAGAGAGTAATTAATAACGAGAATGTGAGGGAGTAAATAATGCAATGGGAGTAACAGATAAATAAATTAGGGATAGCATGCATGTAAATATAAAAAAAAATATGGTGTATTATGTAGAAAAATATATGTGAGTATGCAGCTGGGGAATAGGAAAAGTACTTATATTATATTTTATTCTGTTACGTGAAGAAAGTCTCATGTTTTATCTCCCCTTGATGTTTACTTTTCGGCATTGGTCAAAAGATGAGAAATGCATAAATAAGAAGAAAGA
Source organism: Glycine soja (assembly GCF_004193775.1). Classification (NCBI taxonomy): domain Eukaryota; kingdom Viridiplantae; phylum Streptophyta; class Magnoliopsida; order Fabales; family Fabaceae; genus Glycine; species Glycine soja. The sequence goes on from NC_041013.1 coordinate 34,846,949, forward strand.
AGAAATGTCACAACTCACGACAACTTGAATATAAAGACAGGCGCATGCATTGAATTTCTTTTATAAATGCCATTCCCCTTTGGTGGCAACCCTGTTTGCACTGCTGCAGGGTTGGCTAAATGACGAATTTCCTTCTCTTAAAAGTATGATGCAAAGACAGCTTGAAGCTGAAAATGAGAGCATTGGTTTTATTTATCAAGAACAAAACATAAGTGGAATCAGAATATAGAATCACATTCCGAAATCCCATCTCCCAAACCAGCTGAAGACCTTTGAAAATACCCATTAGTTTAGCTTGAACTACCTCATCTCCATGAAGATGAGGTACAATAGTATTTTGTGTCTAATTAATTATCTCCTCCCTATCTCATCTATACCTAACAAATTTATAATATTATTTTATTTCTATTCTATTTTTCACCCATTTCTCTTAAATCAAACAACAAAACATATCATTTTATTTAAACTTTATTCTGCCCTTTTCAAATTATATCTCCTATTTTTGCCTATTCTATTTTTCTCTTCTAAACCAAATACAACATTAAAGTGATGCAAATCAACTCATCACGCATAGGTGACCACTTTGAAGAAAAAATCAATTGAAAATGTTGGTAATTGGCAGCAAGTTAACCTAGCCGAATTTAGAGTTCTTTACTGCATAAAGGACTAAAAGCATTTTTCAAAATTGAAGACTAAAAATCATTTAAATTTGAGAGACCAAAAACAAAATGACCTAATTTAAAGGACAAAACATATTTAAGCCAAGGATTTATAATCACTTAAATTTTATGTTTGTTATGTCAGTCTGCAGAGTAACAAGTTCACATAACTGAATTACGCCTTTGACTGCAGAGTAACAAGGATGGTATATGCAACGCCATCCATTTCATCCACAAACAAGTTTACATCATTGTTTATCTCTGTATTGAGTTACGCCTGCCCACCTTAATTTGTTTTATTAATTAATTAAGGTTAAATTAATTGGGAATGAAATGGACTTTGATGTTCAGCCTAAGGACATCGCAAATTCCCAATCATTGGCATGTGTGGCAAATGAACTTTGATGTTCAGCCTTTGACTGTACTAGAGGCATTCTGTTTAAATGTTTAAGAGTACACGTAGAAAAGCAAAAAGGATTGGTATGGGACAAAGAAAAAAAAAAGGATTTAAGAGTATACTTAAACTTGAAATTTTCAAAATCTAATAAAAGTTACTACTGTTGCTAAACAAGATAATCCTGTCCTAAAATGCGCCCGCCATGGTTACCAAATCACACAAGGTGGAAACTTCATACTCTTTTCTTAGCTGTCACTCCCCATCCTCTTTCTAAATCCCCTATTAATTGACCACTTCCTTCGTACTCTCTCCACATCCTCTAACACACACTCTTTCCCAAACCCAATTCAACAGCACCCACCACCTCCTCATATCTACTTAAACTGCATAAATTAAGCAACCACATTCGTATAGATGAAAAATGCTACACATATCTTGGATGAAAAATGCATAAATTATTGAATGCTAATATACACCAATTAAGATAGATATTAGTATTCATGAAATACTGGCAAGCAAACACCACTAAAAAGCATATTCCATAAGTAAGCATATATGGCCAATAAACAAAGCATACATTTACATAAATGTCCTAGAATTTTTCTCAAGGTGAATATTCTGTGGAAAAAATCATATCATCATTAAGCTCAATCTAGTATTGAAACTCCTCCGCATACCAAGATGCAATATTCTCAACTAAAACTGCATCAGAGACATGATAAGGCACCCACCTTGTTCCCAATGACAGGAGAATTGTCAGCAAACCATGTATCCTGCCTCTCAGATTGGCAGTGAGCAAAACATGAATTTATGAACAATCCATTTTGAGGTGATCTTGAGAAGCCTTTAATAGCATTCAGCATTTGATTCCTGAATCCTGCATTAGATACAGGGAAATGACTTGTTACAGTAATTTACTGAAGACATATTTGTACTTCTTGTGCTCCTATAGACTTGATAATTCTTGAAATCACCACATTTTCTTTTGCTTTATAAATGTTTGCTGACCAATACACTTTTCGGATCTTATTGTAGACTCACTTGTGACTTATTAAACGTGATTCACGTTAGGTGAAACCCTGTCTTACCTTACTCGCGAGTAATCCCTTGAAGTTAGTTGTTACACTCTCTTTACCTTTTAGCATATAGGCAGAGTCTATGATTTATATACTTTTTATACATGATAAGGAGAGGAAATGGTGCCTTAGTTTAGTATAGAATCCAAAAGAACACTAATAAAAAACTTACAATTACCTATTAAAGAATACGAGTGAGAAGTTGAAGATATACGACAGCAATAAGAAATTCCATAATTACATTAGTATAATGCCATGTTGGTAGTTTTATTCTCAATTTACAGAAGAAAAAAACAGTAGCGGGTGTATGTTTGTGTCAGCTGAGATTGTTCTGAGTTTCAGATCAAATGTATACTATATACATACATATATTACATGTTTATGCAAAGTAATTAATTGTTTTTGTTAGAAACTACAACTAATCATACTTGAGCCGGATAATGAACGACAAAGTCTCTATCTAAGAATGTAACTAACTGGACATACAGGTCTCAAATTCAAAACTACTTAAGCTAATTCGCACAGTTAGTAATTAATTAGCACCTTTGTTAAATGTAGCACACTAATTCTAAAAAAGAAAGTTGTGTGAGCAACAAAAACCCACTTGCGGCCTGAACGTGGGTTTGAAGTTTCTAAATTCTTATCCTCTTTGGGAAGTATGCCAGTACTAACCAATCCACTTGAGAGACTAAAAAAGAGCAAAAGTGACTCTGCAGCAACAGCAAGTTAAAAACATGACACAACTAGCTGTACTTTAGGAAACACCATCCAGAAGAAAGAAAACCACTTCATAAGATCTCTCTATGCATCACATTTTCCCACCAAAAGGAAACACACGAAGAGACAACAAAAAAACATGTCATCTTCACTCATCTTACCATTAACCATTTTGACAGTACTGTCTTTTCTCTCCTTGGCCATTGGCCACGGTGCTCAACCCTGCAGTGAAGAATTCCTCAAACTAGCCCAACAAAAGAACCTCTCAGACTGCAAGACACTGCGCACTCTGGGGGCAGAGTTTGCTTGGTCCTACCACAGTGTCACGAATAAATCCATAGAACTAGAAATTATGTTCCGTGCCACACTCCCCACCCCAATCAGTTCAAAGGACTAATTATGTTCCTTTCTCTTTCTTCATTCAAGTTCCCTAGCGTCATTAATCTCTTTTTTTTTCCTTCATTTCAGAACATTAGGTTTAAATTTAACTTCAATCCTTTCTTTTTGACACCTATCTTACAGTGATGCATGTGAGACAGAGAGAGAAGAGATTGAGAGATTTTCGTAATCGCTAGAGAGCTTCATAATAAATTTAAGAACATTAGGTTAAAGCTATTTCTCATATGTCAAACCACCTTGCAAATGTTGGATTTGTCAAGAAGTACATTTACCATGATTTAAGCTTGTTTGGACCTGATGAATAGTGGGGTTCTAATACCGGCAATCAAATTCTGAGGGAAGAAGCACTGAAAGAGGGGTAAAAGATACATCACTAAAAGAAAAACTTAGAGCAAGTAACAACTATGGAGCATCAAATCTTCGCACAACCTTACCTTCAAAACACAACCGTGTTACGACCCCTCCAAAAAGGGGTACTCACTGGCTTCGGCGGTGCCGCCACAAGACGAGACACCGGACGAGGTGACGGGGGTGCGGGCAAATGTCACAGGTCACGGCGAGGTCACAGTACATAGAAATTTCAGACACACAGGGAAGCGGGAGCTCGAGCTGAGTGTTCACGAAATAGCGCGAATTACAACATTATATACATCAACCTTAACGATGGTGGCTTAAGAGCAACGTCTTCGAAATTCAAAATTTCAACGACGGTGTTTTGAAGTGCACCGTCTTAAGTTACCAGCGTGCCACCTACAAAGACAGGCACCCACGGCCAACGTCGTTGAATGTGTCACGCGGCATGCACGTGGCACATAAAATGCTCACTTATTTATGGAATTGCCACCGCTACTCCTATTACGACGTTTTTGGCAAAAACGATGTGGAACGCGCATCGTAAAATAGATTTTTTTTAGTAGTGTATTAGACACCCGTTTTGAAACTATTAATTTGTAATAGACCAGTTAGCATTGTGAATATAACAAAAGAAACCACTTAAATAAATGTGACTAATTATAAAATTTAATATTCTAAACTGTGGTTGGATGAAGTGAGCCTAGCACTAGAAAACCACTTTTCCTTTCATAATATTATATTTGGAAATTTCCAATGAAATCTGATTAGAAAAACTCTTGCCCTCCCAACCTAAGATTTGTTCGCCCAAATTTTATTGAAAACCTACTCTTTCTGAGATTTTAGACCAGCAATTTTGAATGCAACTAAAGTTTTCAACTGCAGTCTTTCATCACAATCTTTGGCATCGCAGACAAATGCAAGCGACAATAAAGGTCCCAATTGTTGTCGTGTTGCGGTAGCTAAGACTTTAAAAACCTTGACATTACCATTAACTTAAATGTTGTCTGTTTCGCTTTTTGCTGACTTAGAGGGAATTGAATGGTTCAGAATGTTGCGTGCCTGTTTAACTCTTTATTAACTGTATTATAAGCGTTTATGGTGAACTTGAATGCTTCTAGTTTCGCTCTTTATATTGCTTATTATTTTACTGTCTTTTAATAGCTTCTCCCTATTTGGTTGTTGGACTCAAAAAAATAGCTTATCTTTCAAGTATTTGGGAGAATATAGTTAGTAGCTTCACTGTGCTGTTGCATGGTCATTAACAGAACAAGTTTTGGAGTGACAATATGTATCTCATCATTATTGGAAAGTTGTTCTGATTCATAGCTGAAACTTATCAATCTTCTAACATAAAAGGATAAGGCACTGAAGAAATTCATGTCGTCAAGGACTAGGGAATCACACTCACCCGGTGCATGGTAGTTACTATTTGGCACAAAATCACACTCACCCTGAGCAATCCGTTACAAAATGGATTAGCATTTTTTACCCTTAAAAAGGAAACAGACAAGCTACATATGAAGAAAAACATCGATCCTAATAGAATATAAAGCTATTGCAAAGTAGTACCATTCCCACTATTAATTTTCTAAGGTCAAAGCCATCTTGAAAGTCAAACCCGTAGAGGTAGAATGCAAAAAGCCCTCTGATTCAGCTTTGACACATCATGTGGAGTAAACAATTTGCTTTTAAACCAGAATTCTTATTTCTTACCCAAAATTGCAATCAAACAACTTTTCTAAGATGGAAACATAACTATGATTGTAAATTAACAAGTGTACAAGAAAAATAATGTCCAATTGCTGACCTTGGACTGGCCCAGCTATCGTATCTTTTTATTCTACACAACAAACTAGCAAATTTGCAGCAATGCTATTCCTACCATCTATTTCCTGCTATACTATTCCACGTTTTCATTTCCCTATTCTTATCATGATGCTGAAGTCTCTTGTACACTTTGGCCATTGACCAAGATGCTGCCAAGTACAAGATGCTGAATAAGGATGCCGTAATATAATGACCAAATGAGGTAGCATTGTCAGGTGATATCACCTTCATAGAATGAAGATAGCAGGAGACAAACAAAAACATTGGCGCAGACAATATACTACCTACTGTCCCACTTGGAGTTAGAATAAACATTGTCATAATTGACACCAAAAGCGAAAGTGTATTAAAAATTGACAAGGTCAGAAAATCGCCAACAGTCATCACTGATTTCCCAGCATTACCGTGGGTTGCAGTTGTAGCAACTGTAGAATTGAGGGAAGGAGTAGAGTTGGTATTGTTATCGCCGGCGTTAGCCTGATAAACTCCACCAGGGGGGCTCAGTGCTGATTGATAAGTAGCGGTCGCAACAAGAGCAGCAACTATCAGAAACGCGTTGCGTTGGTCTTCTGTTATATCCCTTCTAATGCGAAGTATGAAGATAATTATTTTTTCCATCAATGTGATGTTGGATCTTAGTTTATCAGGAAAGGTGGGAGCATTAGTAATTGATGAACCATGCTTTGCACCAGCCTTAGCTAACACAATCTTTACCTCTGCATTGGCTGCTATGTCTAATGCTGTTAAGTTCTCCCAATTCTTGGCATTTAAATCCACCTTAGTCTTTACCAACAATCGAATTGCCTGTAATATCAAGAATTAACTAATAACATATTTAATGTCTAGACATTAAATGTGAGTTAGCCTGATATGGTAGCTATAAAAATCTAAGGGTGTTGTGACATTAAATAAATGAGTTTGAACACAACCAAAGGAGAGAAAGAGAGAGATATTTTCTTATTAGGTAGTCTGGACAACGATTGGTCCGATCAATCTTTATGTGATACCTATTTAAGTTTTTTAATTTAGAAAAAAACAATTATTAATAATCAGAATCATAGACTAGGTGGTAGTTTAGGATCACTTAATTTCTTGATATCTTAATACCATACCAAAACCATTAAATTTCCCATAATACAATAAAATTTCTTTAAATTTAAATGTAAAACTTGTTATTTAATTCCTATTAAGCTTCAGATACGGATAGAAGGGTACCTTTGAGTCATTCATGAGTGCTGAGACGTGCAAAATGGTGTTGCCTTCTTCATTCCTCCAGTTTAGTATTGTTTTTTCTAATGTAGTTGCACCTCTCTGGCGTGTTCTCTGGAGCCACCCGACTAAGACTCGAAAAGCCTCATACTGTTGAGATCTCAATGCAATATGAAGTGCAGTCTCACATCTAACAGTCACATCTTCAATGGAATCTGGACAAGCCAAGAGAAAGTTAGCTAAAAGGTCAATTTCTCCTTTTTGACTTGCAAAATGAAAAGGAGTTAGGCCCTCCCTTCCTTTGACTCGAACGAGGTCTTTGTTGATGTCTACAAAGCGAAGCACCATTCTCTTTTGGCCATGTTGCATATCGAGGTGAATGGGAGTGAATCCTTGCTGATTTAACTTCGAAGCAAATGATGGTTTCAACCTCATAATCTCAGTGGCAAACTGGAGATGTCCAACACATGCAACAATATGCAAAGGTGTTTCAGCAAATGGTGTCAAATTCATGTGGTCCAAAACGTGTAGATCCTCCTGAATTAGTGTGTAAAGAAGGCTTATGTCACCTTCTTGTGCTGCAACTTTTAACTTGTCATCACTTGTGTTCATTTTTTATGTTACGATTGTTCGGGATGAAGCGTGAAATGTGTTTATCGATCAGCAGCATTGGCTCTAGCTAATAATATAAGCATGTGCACACTGATTCATTATTCATACGTAAGTGATATCTTGTTTGACTTGGTGCATTACATATATATATATTTTTCTAAAATATCTATTCTTATAATATATAATTCCCTAGTTTAGTAAGGTTGGTAAAAGTTTAAAGAAATTTAAAATGAAAATAAATCATGATTAAGAGCTCGCGAACTAAATTTAATCCAATTCTATATAGTGGTCATGACTCATGAATAAGTTATATAAAGTCTGATTTTGTCAACTTTCCCTTTTTCACTCTATTAGTATTTGAAAGATAATATTTGAACGTCTCAAATGTCAATTAGCACCTAATAAAACCAAAACTAAAGAGAAAAACACAGGATATTATAAGTGATATGATGTAATAAGATGAGAAAAATAGAAAGAAACGATAGGTGTTTGAAAAAAATGTGTTCAAATATCATTATCATTTGTGCAAATTGACAATGACGGGAATTTTAACTCTTTTGATACTTAATTTTCCATAAAAGTTGACTTTCTTTTTTTAACTTGTAGTAGGGTGTATAATCTTTCAAAAACCATTATCCCTAGAAATAGTCATGTAGTTAAAAGTGTTATCACCACATGAGGAACTTGTACATTAATGACTAGATTAAATTTCAGTTTCAACATACAAGAAAAATAATAGAATTGAAAGTGACATCACCACATGAGGAACACATGCATTTCTTTAATAATTATTTTTTAAAGTCAAAACCATCCACAAACAACAATTTAGTTTTAGGATCTATTTGGTCGCTAGGATATGTTAGATAACTATCTATTAGTACAAGAAAATCTTAATTTTACAACAATTTTAGCTAGTATTTTAATTAGTAGCTAATTTCAAGCAATTTAACCACATATTTGCTACCATAATTTTTCCTAGCTAAATTTAAAATTATATACGTTAACATTTCATTTCATAATTTGATTAATTTCTCTCTTCACACCCTAAAAAGAAACCAACCCTATTCTCGTGATCCCTCTCTCACTCTGGCGATTCCTCTCATTTTCTTCTCCCATCCCAACCCTAGCGATTCTTCTCTCGTTGTGGCACTTCCACTCTCACGTTCCTCGATATGTCTACCAATTTTGCTTCGTGAGGTTCTCTCAACTTCTTACTCTCGATGATTCATCAACGCTTTTGATTTCACAAACTCTTTGCAATGTTCTAAGCATTGGCAATTTTTCTCAATTTCTCTATTGTTTTTATCAATTGTTCTTATTGTTGCGGTATTTGTTGTTGTGAGGGGATCCAATTGTGTGCACCATGTCGCTCCCTTATATTATAGGGAAACACGATTTCGATAATTGTTGAGTGGTATCTTAAATGCATACTCTGATTTGCACATTATTATGATTTGTTCTTGTTGTTAATTGGCATGAGAATGCTCTGTTAAATGAATAGAGTGGAATTTGTCACTTGCATCAAATTGATGATTGATCTGGTTTATATTGGTTGTGTTAGTGATATTGAAAAATATAGGTCCAAAATCTGGATTGATCAGCTACTAATATGTAGTGGTCATATTTTAGTTTATTTTTTTGTTGGTGACCCTACTTTTATGTGTATTAAGGAAGTTCCCTCACTTACATTTCTGCACAAAACAAGAGGTTTATGTGATTTGCATTTTTACTAAATTTATTATATCCTTCATGCAAATTGCAGGTTCATAATGTAGACAATTTTGTTATATTTTAATTTCGTAATATTTTCTACCATTTTTTTCATGCATGTCAGGCTGCTGCTACTCATTGTAAAGAGAAGGTAAAAAACATTTCAAAGTTAGCATTGCAGTACAACTTGTTAAATAAGGAAACACATAAGTGTTTGTGGGCATGAAATCTGTTGAACATGTTTGCTTTCATACTCTTCCTGAATTGCCATAATTAATTGTATATATCTTTATTGTGAAAATCTATAGAATTTTGTGGATAATGCAAGAAAGTTAATTGCTTTAGATTTTTCGTATGGTTTGGTCTATAAATTAGTCACCTCTCTCTTTGTTTTCATTGAAGCATAAGTGAGAATCTTCCTATGTAAAATATGTATGGCCTTTTTCATTTTCCCTTTTCATACCTACCATTCTACCAACTAAAAAAAAAAAAAAAGAAACTAGTCATAAAGGTACATGCTATTGCAATGTTTTTTATCTGATACTGTAATTTAATGGACAAAACAATACCTTGGAAATTGATAATATATAATTATGTAAGTATGATGTGCAGAAGCTGTTGAGTGTTGAAGTTTAGTTACATGAATCAAAAGTTAAAATACAATAAAAATAAGTTTAGTTACATGAATTAAAAGTTAAAATACAATAAAAATAAGTTTAGTTACATGAATTAAAAGTTTTGCTTCGTTCCATTCAATGCTTCATTCTTAATGCTTGGGAAGAAAACTCAACTTTGCTATTATGTAACTGCCAAAGACCATTCTATTGAATGATTTTATATATAAATTATAGCTTTAGTATAACAAAATTGTGCATTGTCTACCAAGAATACATACATCTCAACTGCTGAATTTCATTCTTATTGGATAAATTAAAATGAGGTATTTTTTAACTTTTATCACTACATTATGTTCACGTGTTTACGTGGTTAACTAAGAGGTGTCTTCTTCCTATTGATTTATTTATAGAAACAGAAAACTATCCTAGGAGCCATTGATGGGAGTAGTAGCTGCAAGACACAAAGCAACCTTATAGCCTTCAAAGTACGTTATTCTCTACTTGCTTCTAGTCTCACTCTCACCAGTTTTCTCAATGCAATTCAACACCATACAAGTTTAACTTGCCATGGGCTTTGCAATGACTTTCTTAACGGCTTCAGCATAAGTCCTGTGCTGATAAGTGAGAGTTGATTCAAGCAGGTCCCAAAGTGAGGTTTTAGGATTCCAGCCTGATAAAGAAGTAACACTCCATTAACAGGTAAATTATTTTAAGAGGAGTTTGTTCAACAGACTGTGTCAGTATTCCCAGCATTTCTCATATTTTAATAATCTTAAAGGTAGAGTAGAACAAGGAAACATACCAAGCTGCCTATTAATTATGGTCATGTCAGGAATTCTCTTGTCACTATCATCATATCCCTCACCGTAAAATTCTTTGGAGCTCACATCAATAATAGGTTTTTCCAGAGGTGCTTCTCCACTTACCTTTGAATAAACCTGCAGAATTGAACGAAAATAAATGTTGAATGGTCCCAAATACCATGTTGAAATTCTAATAGGATCAAACAATCAAACTTAATCCTCTAACCTGAGTCATCATTTCAGCAAGCTGCCTAACTATAACCTCATTGTTTGGGTTTCCCACATTAAAAATATGTCCATTGGCCCTGGCGGGATTTTCCTGTTAAAAATTATCGTTCACATTTAGTTGAACCATCCAACAAGAGTAATAGTTTAAAGATGAAATTCTACAATCAGAAAATCAGAACTTAAAATATATAAAGTTGTATAAAAAGATTGGATATGGGAACCTACAATCATCAATAAGACAACTTCAATAGCATCCTTAATATACACAAAAGTCCTCTGGGATTGGTCACCATCCACAAGCTTCAAGGGCTCTCCACGGAGGAGATTCTACAGAAAAGTAATGGAGAAAATATTTAGAATCATTATTCAGAAATATTGAGTAACATATATACAAGCTTAAACAAAGTCTAAATCAAAATGTAAACTCACATTGCTAAAGCATGCCAGAACCCGAGGAACACCCTCACTTGGGCCATCAATGCCGGGAATGAAATCCATTCGTGGTCCAATCCAATTAAAAGACCTCACAATTGTGAATTCCAAGCCATTTTCAGCACCCTCAGCTGCCAACAATATGTCATCTCAGTGAGACAAAGGTCAAGACATGAAAAAATGGAAACAGTGTGCGCAATAAAAATATTAAACCAAACAAAATCAGCTCACCATAAACAAGCCTCTCAATCAACTGCTTAGCACAGGCATAGGACCATCTCTGCTTTTCAATTGAACCAAAAATACAAGGAGAATCATCCTCCTTAAGTACGTAGTATGCAGGATCCTACACAAAATTGAAAACAACTTAACAACTCGGCTCATTAACCAAAAAAAAAAAACGCAACAACCAAACAACTCCCTTGCTAAGATCCTATTTAGATAAACTTTCCATATGTACAAGAGAAGGAAATAAGAAGATAAAACGAATTGTGTTTCTCTTATAAACTAAAATCAATTTATGCAATTAACTTTTATACAAGCTCTCTAATCTAACTTCTCTAAAAGCTAAAGTGCATAACTTGATTTTAGTTTATTGTTAGTCATTTTATACGACTAACTTTTGCATAGAAAATTTTTACAAAATGTATATATTTTTCCCAATTTATGGTTCTTTTTGTAGGATTGTAAATAAATTTTGCTTTATTTTTATCTGTGCTCAATAGAAGCTTTGTGTATGGAATTAATGTCAATTTCTCTTCAATTTCAGGTAAAAAGGAGTTATTTTGAAGAAGTGTTAAAGTTGATGTCTCGCTAAGCGAGCTCAATGCGTTTAGCGAGTGTCATCCGCTAAGTGAGGCATCAACACGCTTAGTGGATAGGAGGAATCTGGAAGGGAATCTGTCACGCAGGCATGTGCTCAGCGTGTCATCAGCTCGCTCAGTGAGTCGTTTGTCACCTTTCAGGCTTAGCGCGAGTTTGGCGCTGAGCGAAAGTTCACTTACTCACGCTTAGCACGAGAATGGCGCTAAGAGCGCCTTCGTGGACAAGAAGCCCTTTTTTAAGCTTGATTTGCGGAGAATGAAAGGAGAGGAAAAATAGAGAGAAGGAATAGCCGTCAGAGCTTAAAGAGTGAAATATACAGAGGCAAAGAACAAAGCAAGAAGCCAAGTTTTGATCTTTTAGGAAGATTTGTGAGTTTTTGAGTGATTGTGAGATTCCTAGAGGTGGAGGAGATATCCTCACTCCTTTTTAAGCAAGCAATTTCTCCTAATTCCTCTTCTTCACTATAAAAAGAGCTTCCTTGCTATGGAAGGCTAAACCCTCAGTTGGGGATTCTTGTTGAGTAATTGATGTAAACTCTTTCCCTATTTAATTAAGTTTGTTTTTATGTGTTCATTGTTTCTATCAGTACTTTATGATTGTATGCTTGTGGCTTGATCACCCATATGTGTGTACTGTTAGGGGCTTTAGCATTGAAAAATGTATTGTCTCCTTATAACTTGATAGAGAAGGATTAGGTTACTGTATGTCTGGACATGGAGTGCGGTAATTTAGTTTTTATTATGCTGTGATCATAAAGTTGTTCAATTAAGCTAAGTTCAACAAGAGACATCTGAAAATGAAGTTTAATTAGAATTAGGCTAAACTCACGAGACATCGGTGTTTAGTACTTGAGTCTTCAGCATAGAACACAGAAACATCTTTAATTAGAGAAACATCTTTAATTACATCAATTTTCTTAGTAAGAGGACCCAACGCCTTTAGGTATCTGTTTTCACACTTACTTGCTCACGTTTATTGCTGTGTAATAAGAATAGAACATACTTTTACTTTCATTCACAATCATGATTTATGTTTGCAAATGCCTGCTTATTGAACAAACCTTTACCAAATGAACAAGTTCCCTGAGTTCGATACTCGGTTCACACCGTTTTAATTATTTACTTGACGACCCAATGCACTTGCCGATAGATTTCACATCCACACAAACAAGTAGTTTCCCAGAGAGTGAACATCAAGTATTTTGGCGCCGTTGCCGGGGAACTTTTTCCATTTGGAAAGTTTAGTTCAGTTTGAAGGCATTAATTCATTATTCTTTGATGTATTAATTTTTGTTTTTACTAATATTTGTTTAGTTCAGAATTTATTTTCTTCTTGAATTGGTTAACTATTTTTCCTGTTAGTGTTTGCATGCGTAGATCTTCTGCAGGTGAATTGGTTCCATCGGATTTAGAAATTGAAGCAACCTTCAGAAGAAACAACGCAAAGAGAAAGAGAAAGCTTTTGCACAACAGAACAATAGCATTCAATCCTTGAAGAGGCTCACTTTTCTGAGTCATCATCTTTTAATTCACCTACATCTAGGGAATCTCAAGCAGCGGAATTTGAAGTTGAAGTCATGGCTGAAGAGCAACCTCGACGAGTGACCTTGGAAGATTACTCAAGTACATTTGTGCCGCAATTCTTTACTAGCATTGCGTGGTCGAAGGTTCAAGCACAGAATATAACCTATCCACATTCATTAATTCAGTTGATTCAGAACAGTTTGTTACATGGTTTGTGTTGGATCGAGTGGCCACAGAATAATTAAGAAGGGGGGTTGAATTAATTATTCCTAAAAGTTTACCAATTAAAAAATTACTCTTTTAAGGCTTTTACTTATGTTGTTAAGAGAATATGGAGTAGAAGAGAAACTTAACAGAAAGTAAAAGCGAAAATTAAATGCACAGCGGAAAGTAAAAGAGTAGGGAAAAAGAAAACAAACACATAAGAAATTTTATACTGGTTCAGCACAAACCCGTGCCTACCTCCAGTCCCCAAGCGACCTGCGGTCCTTGAGATTTCTTTCAACCTTGTAAAAATCCTTTTACAAGCAAGGATCCACAAGGGATGTACCCTCCCTTGTTCTCTTTGAACCTAGTGGATGTACCCTCCACTAGAACTGATCCACAAGAGATGTACCTTCTCTTGTTCTCAGTCAAACCCAAGTAGATGTACCCTCTACTTGTGCCACAAAGGATGTACCCTCCAATGTGTTAAGACAAAGATCTCAGGCTGTTACACCTTTGATACTTTGTGAATGGGGATACAAAAGAATTCTCAGGCGGTTAAACCTTTGAACGCTTTTGTATTAAGGAATGGGAAGAATCAAAAGAATTCTCAGACTGTGTCGTTTTGAATTCTTTGACAAGGGAGAAGGGAGACACAAAAGAATTCAGGCGGTTAGTCCTTCCTTCTTTTGGAAAAGAGAGAAGAGAGACACAAAAAGAATTTAGGCGGTTAGTCCTTGGCGAATTCTTTTTGGCAAAGGGAGAAGAGAATGAAAAGGATGAATAGCACAAGTTTTCAAGGTTTGGAAAAACCAGAAAACTTCAGAAAGCTTTTGGTACAAAGAAGAAGAAGAAGTTCAAAGAGATTCAAGGCTTGTAAAGGATTGTTTGAATGAATTGAAAAAGTATTCAAGATTGGAATGATTGATTACAAAATTCAAAACAAAGCCTTGCTTTTATAGACTCTTCATGTCTGGTCAAGAAGGCCATTCAGAAGAGTTATAACTTTTGAAAAGACTTAAAACCCATTTGGAAAAGTCAAAACCTTTTTGAAGAGTTACATCTTTAGATTTTTCAGAAATAGTCACTGGTAATCGATTACCAAATAAGTGTAATCGATTACATAAAGCTTTTGAGTGAAACAATGTGACTCTTCATATTTAAATTTGAATTTCAACGTTCAAGGACACTGGTAATCGATTACCAAAACATTGTAATCGATTACAGCCTTTTGAAAATATTTGGAACGTTGTAAATTCAGTTTGAAAACTTTTTCAAACTTATTTTGCTACTGGTAATCGATTACAACAATATGGTAATCGATTACGAGAGAGTAAAAACTCTTTGGTAAAGGATTTGTCAAAAACTCATGTGCTATTCAAAGTTTTGAAAAACTTTTTAATACTTATCTTGATTGAGTCCTTTCTTTATTCTTGAATCTTGAGTCTTGAATCTTGATCTTGATTCTTGAGATCTTGAATCTTGAATCTTGATTCTTGAGATCTTGAATCTTGAATCTTGATTCTTGATTGTAGGCTTTCTTCTTGAGTCTTGAATTCTTCTTGATTCTTGAACTCTTGACTTGTTCTTGATTCACTTGAGATGTTCTTTGATTCACTTGAGTTGTTATTTGATCTTTTGAGCTTTTTGTTCATCACCTTTGTCATCATCTTTTGTTGTCATCATTGTTATCATCAAAACACCTTTGAATCATTGTTGATTCATCATGAAGCTTTGCTTCCACAATCTCCCCCTTTTTGATGATGACAACTTCTGAAATCAAGAAACACACACACACTTTTTCCTAGTTGATCACTCTTATAAATGCTCCCCCTTTGTTTTTGAATTTATGCTTATTTTAAAATTAAATTATTTACTCATGTGAGTTCTTGATTTATTCCCTATTTCTCTCCCCCTTTGGCATCAACAAAAAGCCAAAGTGCGTATCAAACTTAAAGTATGCAAATATATCTTAAACATTCATACAACATTCATAAAAAATATCAACCACATCATGAAGTAAAAACCATGAAGCAACAATCATAAATAGATTAACTTATAAAACCCATATAATCAAATAACATACTTAATATTTGTTCAAGCATACCATGCAAATAAAGAAATAATAAATTGTTCAAATACTATATACCATGCAAATAAAGGAAATACTGATTTGTTCAAGTGTCATAATAATATAGCCAAATACACGAGAATAGAAAACAATCAAGCAAGATATGATACCATTCATCATACTAGAAATATAATACTTCATAGAATGTCATATAATCCAGAAAGTCATTCATAATAACCAAATAAAACATCATGAATAATTAAAAAATATAAAACACAATATCAAATGTAAGTACATACCACTAGTCATATATTATTAAAGTAATTAAGTTTAAAACACACAATCATAAACAACCAAGAGCAAGTCAATATAATCATCATGTTCAGTCATACTAAGCAAGTATTAAAAGAAATCCTAAGTGTTCAAAAGTCATAAAAACATAGCCAAATACAAGGTTTTAAAAAACAAAAAATAATTATAATCTAAATCTATTATCAGAGAATCAAAACTTAATTCTAAGTAACAAAAATTAGTTATGAACACATACATGGTAACTCATTACTTATCTCAATTATTTTAGCATATTAATATAATTTTGACAAAAATCTAATCATGTCAAATTATATAAAAATGAATAAACATACAATAAATGTATTCATACAAGAGAGAAAAACTTATAAAAGTCAAACAAGATAATAAATCATCCTCACATTATAATAGAAGCATATGTGCATAAATAACAAATAAGTCATAAGTCATCAAAACACAAATCATTTGTCTAAGTTACTTGCATCTAGAAATCCTAATTCTCTTCTAATGATGTAGCAAGAGTCTTTAGTTAGTGGTTTTGTGAAGATGTCTACAAGTTGGTTTTTAGTATCTACAAATTTTAAAACACAGTCACCTTTTTCCTAAGACTAAGTGTTAATTGACTATCAACACATACCAAGATGAGTTCTTTTTAACATAGATTGTTTCATCACATCAAAATAATTTTATTTGAAATAAAATATGATAGTTTTGAAAAGCATAAAAAATATTTTGAACAATCAATCAAGTAATTCAAACATATCAAACAAGAACTATACAAGGATTGAAGGATATAGATCACAGACATCATCAAACATTCAGATTTGTTAAAGAAAATTTAAAAACTTAGAAAGTTCAAAGAACTCAGTCAATCATGTAATCATTATTTTCTCTGAAACCTACATGTTCAATATCTTTATCATGTTCTTGCTTGATAACACATTTTTCAGAATAAAAAGGATACTTTATATATGAAAATTCTTATAAGAATAAATAAATATAACATAATGGATTTTAAAAACTTTATGAATGAACCTTAGCAAGTAATTCACATGTCATATTAAAAATTATGCAAGAATCATACAAGAGATATAAAACCATTCATAACCATTCATAAATGACTAATCACATATCACATCAAAAATCATGCATAATCATTTTAAAAATATATATTATCAAAATAATAAACATAACTTTTAAGCACAATCAATCATCATACATTTCAAATTAATTAAATTTAATTAATAATCAACTAACTGTGCACAATACTTTTAAATAAAATTCAAATATAAAAAATTTTAAATTTCAATTTCAAATTTCAAATTTCAAATTTCAAATTTTAAATTTCAAATTTTAACTTCCAATAACTTCCACTTTCATTTTCAACTTTCAACTTCCAATAACTTCCAAATTTTAATTTTGAAACTTCCAATAACTTCCAAATTTTTAATTTTCAAACTTCCAACTACTTGGACACAATTACCAAAGACAAAAAATCAATCATGTATATTGAAATTATTTAAACTAAATATAGTTAATTAATCATAATAAATTTTAACATAATCAAATAATTTTGAACTTATCTTCAATTTATAGAACTAAGTCTATTCTATTGTAATCGATTACACATAGTGGTAATCGATTACCAGAGAATTAAACACTGAAATTTAAGTATCAAATAACAATTATCAACACATATTATGATAATTATTTACTTAATTCAATTATTCTATCATGTCAAAACAAACAAAACATAAGCAATTTCAAGCATTAAACAAAATTCAATTAATCATATATTCAAAAGTAAAACTAAATATAGTTAATTAAACATTGTAAACACAATCAAACAATTTCAACAATTATTTTCTATTAGCCACAAAAATAAATTAACTGAAAATACTACTCATACCTTAATCCATAGAGATAACTTAGATGTTACCTCTTTTGAGATTTTACTAATATTGTTGTCGCCGTATGTAACATGTCCACTTTTCTTGGGGGAAATAGTTGTGAATTTTGGATACATCATCTGTCATGTGCTTCAAACATCCACTATCTATGTACCACTTCTTCCTTACAGAATCTTCTTTGTTATTCTCATCATATTTTGTCATGAGACACAAGTTGGCTTGGTCTTCATCATGATCTTGGAATAACCTGTTCCTGAAAATACTTTTGAAAAACAAAGAATCTAAAGAGGCCATTAATCTTGAAGTTGCTAGACTTTCTACAAGAAACCTGCTCTGATACCACTTGTTGGATCGAGTGGCCTCAGAATAATTAAGAAGGGGGGGTTGAATTAATTATTCCTAAAAGTTTACCAATTAAAAAATTACTCTTTTAAGGCTTTTACTTATGTTGTTAAGAGAATATGGAGTAGAAGAGAAACTTAACAGAAAGTAAAAGCGGAAATTAAATGCACAGCGGAAAGTAAAAGAGTGGGGAAGAAGAAAACAAACACACAAGAATTTTTATACTGGTTCAGCACAAAGTCATGCCTACCTCCAGTCCCCAAGCGACCTGTGGTCCTTGAGATTTCTTTCAACCTTGTAAAAATCCTTTTACAAGCAAAGATCCACATGGGATGTACCCTCCCTTGTTCTCTTTGAACCTAGTGGATGTACCCTCCACTAGAACTGATCCACAAGAGATGTACCCTCACTTGTTCTCAGTCAAACCCAAGTAGATGTACCCTCTACTTGTGCCACAAAGGATGTACCCTCCAATGTGTTAAGACAAAGATCTCAGGCTGTTACACCTTTGATACTTTGTGAATGGGGATACAAAAGAATTCTCAGGCGGTTAAACCTTTGAACGCTTTAGTATTAGGGAATGGGAAGAATCAAAAGAATTCTCAGACTGTGTCGTTTTGAATTCTTTGACAAGGGAGAAGGGAGACACAAAAGAATTCAGGCGGTTAGTCCTTCCTTCTTTTGGAAAAGAGAGAAGAGAGACACAAAAAGAATTTAGGCGGTTAGTCCTTGGCGAATTCTTTTTGGCAAAGGGAGAAGAGAATGAAAAGGATGAATAGCACAAGTTTTCAAGGATTGGAAAAACCAGAAAACTTCAGAAAGCTTTTGGTACAAAGAAGAAGAAGTTCAAAGAGATTCAAGGCTTGTAAAGGATTGTTTGAATGAATTGAAAAAGTATTCAAGATTGGAATGATTGATTACAAAATGCAAAACAAAGTCTTGCTTTTATAGACTCTTCATGTCTGGTCAAGAAGGCCATTCAGAAGAGTTATAAATTTTGAAAAGACTTAAAACCCATTTGGAAAAGTCAAAACCTTTTTGAAGAGTTACATCTTTAGATTTTTCAGAAACAGTCACTGGTAATCGATTACCAAATAAGTGTAATCGATTACATAAAGCTTTTGAGTGAAACAATATGACTCTTCACATTTAAATTTGAATTTCAACGTTCAAGGACACTGGTAATCGATTACCAAAACATTGTAATCAATTACAGCCTTTTGAAAATATTTGGAACGTTGTAAATTCAGTTTGAAAACTTTTTCAAACTTATTTTGCTACTGGTAATCGATTACAACAATATGGTAATCGATTACCAGAGAGTAAAAACTCTTTGGTAAAGGTTTTGTCTAAAACTCATGTGCTACTCAAAGTTTTGAAAAACTTTTTAATACTTATCTTGATTGAGTCCTTTCTTTATTCTTGAATCTTGAGTCTTGAATCTTGATCTTGATTCTTGAGATCTTGAATCTTGAATCTTGATTCTTGAGATCTTGAATCTTGAATCTTGATTCTTGATTGTAGGCTTTCTTCTTGAGTCTTGAATTCTTCTTGATTCTTGAACTCTTGACTTGTTCTTGATTCACTTGAGATGTTCTTTGATTCACTTGAGTTGTTCTTTGATCTTTTGAGCTTTTTGTTCATCACCTTTGTCATCATCTTTTGTTGTCATCATTGTTATCATCAAAACACCTTTGAATCATTGTTGATTCATCATGAAGCTTTGCTTCCACAGTTTGCCCAATAAAGACCCGTATGCACATCTAGCCACATATATTGAGATTTGGAACACGGTCAGACTGGTTGGCGTGCTTGAGGATGCTTTTAGATTTAGATTGTTTTCATTTTCTTTGTCTAGAGAGGCAAAAAGATGGCTCCATTCATTTAAAGGTAACAGTCTTAAGACTTGGGATGAAGTAGTTGAAAAATTCTTGAAGAAATACTTCCCAGAGTCCAAGATTGTTGAAGGAAAAGCTGTCATCTCATCCTTTCATCAATTTCCAGACGAGTCCTTGAGTGAGGGTTTGGAAAGATTTCGTGGGTTACTAAGAAAGACGCCTACTCATGGATTTTCAGAACCAATCCAACTCAATATTTTCATTGACGGGTTAAGGCCACAAGCCAAGCAGCTTTTAGATGCTTCTGCAGGGGAAAAAATAAAATTGAAGACCCCTGAAGAAGCCATGGAATTAATTGAGAATACGGCTGCTAGTGACCATGCAATCTTGCGTGATAGAGCACACATCCCAACCAAAAGAAGCCTATTGGAACTTTCATCACAGGACGCTTTGTTGGCCTAAAACAAGTTGCTATCCAAGCAACTTGAAGCTTTAACTGAAACATTAAGTAAGTTGCCAACTCAATTGCATGCTGGACAACCTTCACCCTCTTCTATTTTGCAGGTTGCAAGTTGTGTTATATGTGGTGGAGCACATGATTCTGGCTATTGCATTCCCACAGAAGATACAACATATGAAGTGAACTACATGGGGAACCATCCAAGACCAAAATTTAATGCAGGTGGATATTCTGGATTTCAACATGGCCATCAATATAATCAGCAACAGGGACAATGGAGAACTCACCTTGATAATCAGTTCAATAAAGACAAGGGTGGGCCACTTAACAAGCCACAACAACAAGGGGCTAGTCTCTATGACAGAACGACGAAGCTGGAAAAGACTCTTGCTCAGTTCATGCAAGTATCCATATCCAATCAAAAGAGCATAGAGTCAGCCATCAAAAATCTAGAAGTTCAGGTGGGACAATTGGCAAAGCAACTGGCAGACCGACCGTCAAGCAGCTTTGGAGCCAACACAGAGAAGAATCCTAAGGAGGAGTGCAAGGCTGTTATGACTAGAAGCAAAATGGTGAGCAAGAATGAAGGTGAGAAGAGGATAGGTGAAGAAAAACAACAACTAGTGACTGAACCAGAAATTGACCCAGGGGTGGAACCTTTGAGTGAGATTGAGGAAGAAGTGGAAGCAGAAGATGATCAGCAGAAGGAGATACCAATAATTGTGAGTGAGAAAGAAATAAGTGAGAAGGAAAAGAAAGAAAAAGAAAATAAAGAGAGAAAGAAAAACAAAATGAAAAAAATGAAAAAGAAAAAAAGAATAAGAGAAAAGAAGAGAAGAAAAAGACCAAGAGTGAGCTGGCTAGAGAAAAGAGAAAGGAGGCAAGTCCAAGCAAAAGGGAGGAGGTTCCATATCCATTGGTACCAACAAATAAAGACAAGGAACGAGATCTGGCTCGTTTCCTTGATATCTTTAAGAAATTGGAGATTATTATGCCCTTTGGAGAAGCTCTTCAACAAATGCCACTGTACTCTAAGTTTTTAAAAGATATGCTCACACAGAAGAATAAGTACATTCACAGTGAAAACATCATGGTGGAAGGAAACTGCTGTGCTGTAATTTAGAGGATTCTTCCACCTAAGCACAAAGATCCTGTGAGTGTGACTATTCCGTGTTCAATTGGTGAAGTTTCTATTGGCAAGGCTCTTATTGATTTGGGAGCCAGTATTAATTTGATGCCGCTTTCCATGTGCCAGAGGCTTGGAGAGTTGGAGATAATGTCGACTAGGATGACTTTACAGTTAGCAGATTGCTCCATCACCAGACCCTATGGAGTAATTGAAGATGTTTTGGTTCAGGTCAAACACCTTATCTTTCCTGCTGACTTTGTGGTAATGGACATAGAGGAAGATACATATATTCCCTTAATTTTGGGACGTCCATTTATGGCTACTACAAGCTATGTAGTAGACATGGGAAAAAGAAGCTAGAAATGGGTATTGAAGACCAAAAGATCAGCTTTGATCTATTTGATGAAGAAAGGAAATTGCTGGACCAGAATGTTTGTCTAGAGGTGAAGGAGAGTAAAGAGAAGGTTCTGAAGGAGAGAACCAAGATTGATCTGGGCTGACAAAGAATTTTGCGTTAAGCTAATGACGTTAAAAGAGCCCTTATTGGGAGGCAACCCAACCCTTTTTAATTCTATTTTTCTTGCATTTAGTTAAGTTTGATTGCTTGTGATTGTTTGAATTCAGAATGTTTAGTATTGAAAAAGGGGTTAAAAAGCTTTTGTGAAGTTGTGGACAGAAAAATAACTCGAAAATTTTTGTTGTCCACTCGCTAAGCGCCATCTTATTCACGCGCTAAGCGAGCTGTTGTTCGCACTAAGCGCATTGACCCCTAATCATTGGCTGCATGGTCCCGCTAAGCGCATGACCTGTGCGCTAAGCCCAAAAACTCTCTGTCTATTTAATTTTTGGAATTGGGCTAAGCGAGTCATCTGGCTAAGCACACTGCCGCGCTAAGCACTATTCTTCTCTGTCTGATTAATTTCGAGAATTGGGCTAAGCGAGTGCTCTCGCTAAGCCTAATTCCTTCTTTGTTTGGAATAGTGTTAAGCAAGACGAACGCGCTAAGCGCGGGCCACTACTGCATTTAAGGAGCATTTTATTCGCTAAGCGCGGCCTTGGCCCGCAAAGCGAGAGCTGCAAGACCAATCAGAGCTGCAGAACTCGCTCAGCATGTACCTTCGCGCTAAGCCCAAACACTTCTTTGGAATTTCATAATTTTGTATTGGGCTTAGCGGGTAGATCCGCTAAGCACATGAGCTTTAAAACTCAAACTTCATTTTGACTCGCTTAGCGAGTCCATGCCCTAAGCCAGTCATTCGAAATTGCCAATAAATAAGGCAACTACCTTAGGCAGTTGCCATTTTACTTCCTCAGAGCATTTTCATTCACCCCCTGCACAGTACTTCAACCTCCTTGCATTACCTACATTTTTGCTCCCTCTTTGCACTCATATTCAACAACACAAGTAAGCTTCTAAACTTTGTTCATTTTATTTCCACATTTCAAACTTTAGGCTAGTTAACTTAGTAGTGTTAGGTTGAATTTTTGTTACTACTTAGTTCTGTTTGGTTAGTTGTTTGTTAGACTAGCATTAGGGTTTTATTATGGATACAATGTGCTTGTTTTGATTAGGGTTAGATGGCCTAATAGGGGCCTAAGTGGAGGGGTGAGAAGCCCTTGCGCTAAGCGAGTTAATAATTTCTATTGAACATCTGTATTTCCAGATGAACTCGCTAAGCATGTTTGTGCGCTAAGCAAGTAATGTGTTCTCAGACACTTATAAATTTTTGTGTTTTACTGTGCGCTAAGCGTGCCTTGTCATGCTAAGCGCAATTATCTTTTTTTTTTTTTCAAATTGTTGGAATTGGGCTTAACGAGCCTATTCACTAAGCCAGTGTTGTCTAGTAGAATAGTCGCGCTAAGCGCGCCTTACCACGCTAAGCGCAAATCCTTCTCTGTTTTGAAAATTTGTGGAATTCTATGTTCACTCGCTAAGCGCGTGGCTATCACGCTTAGTGCATGAGTCTATTTTCCTAAGGCATGCTCAGTGAGTCACTTGTGCTAAGTGCCTAGTCTGATTTTCAGTTTTATTTTTTGCTTTTTAATTTGAATAAATTCCTGTCTAATCTTGTGTTTTGATTCTTTTGTATTGTAGATGGCTTCCCGAAAGAGAAAAGCCACAACTTTAGTGTCTCAGGTCGGTTATGATGGATCAATATTTGTATCATAGGAGGCCTGGGACCGTTACTCAGATAATGTGCTTGCCAGGAACATTCTGCCAGAAAGAAATGTCAAGCTTTATATCAATGAGTTTGATGATTTCAGAAGAGAATTGATTAGAAGAAACTGGTATAAACAGCTGACCAATTTGACTGAGGGCAGCATTGATGTGGCAATTGTGAAGGAATTCTATGCAAATCTTTAAGTCCCAGACAACAAGTTTCCGAAGCAAGTTAGGGTTCGAGGGCACCTGATAAAATTTGATATTGATTCCCTCAACACCTTTTTGGAGACTCCAGTGGTTGTGGAGCAATGGGAGAGCTTTCCTTCTTACTCTAGGTTTGCTAGACTAAGGCCTGATCTGCAGGAGCTTGCAGCCCAGTTGTGTATCCTTGGGAGGGGATTTGTTCTGAATGTCGAGGGTCTACTGTGGAAGCTCTTGAGGAAAGATCTTACCACTCTGGCCCAAACCTAGAGTGCTTTACCTTATTCTAACTTGGCCCCAACATCCCATACTTCTGATCTTAATCTGGATAGGGCCAAGTTAGTCTACAGGCTTATAATGAAGATGAATATGAACTTAGGTTCACTTATTTCTGGTCAGATTTCACTCATTGCTCAGTCTAACTCCTCGCGGCTTGGATTTCCAACCCTGATTACTACCTTGTGCAAGGCCCGAGGAGTCACCTCAGATTCTCTTACCTTCAAGTCACTTAGCCCAGCCATTAATTTGGCTTATATTAAGAAGAATTGCTGGAACCTGGATGAACCTTCAGTCACTTTTCTAGGGACTTAGAAATCCAGGGCTAGAAGATCTGAGGCCCCATCTACATCAGCTGCCCCTACTCCCTCTACATCAGCTCCATCTACTTTTGCTCTTCCTTTACCACCAACAGCTCCAGTTCTTCCAGGTCCCTCCGCTCAGAGCTTAGAGTCTTTTCCTGTCTATGCTACAGAGTCTGCATTAGGACCAGCTCCTGAGCATGCAGAGTTTGCAGGATGTGGTCCAACAATGACCAATTATGAGCGTGGAGGAGTTTCTTCAAAAGGTGGCCTGGCCAGGAGTCCAGCCTTCTCCTTTGGGAAAGGGTGAGGCCTCTACAGCCCAGGAGCCTCAGTCGGACCAGGAGGATAACATTTTAGAGGCCTCGGAACCCACTCCACCTGAGCCTTTCATTTTTGAGACTGATCCAGTAGCAGCTACCCCGCAGGTGACACCCAAGCCTTCCACTGTAGTGCTGGACATGTCTTCTTCTCAGCCTGAGTCAACTGCACCAGCGCCAGACCTTCCCCTTCCTCAGGTTTCATCATCAGGCACTCTTGCACTGGATTTGAAATGTCATGGACTCTGCATAGGATCATTGACAGGATCAGGATTTTTATTTCCTTGCTTTTTGAACAGTTTTATTATTATCATGTCTTTAGTACATTTTATAATTTAGATTTATGTTTATGCTTCAATCTTTAGATTTATGTTTATGTTTCAGCTTTTAAATTTCAGTTTATAGTTTTTATTTTGGTTGAAAGCTTGTACAAAGCTTGATTGAACAGTGCATTTATATTATCCAGTGGATGATACTTGATTTTGGAATTTAGTGTTTGTGATTGGTTTGAATTGATCAATTGCATGATTTGAGTGAATTGGAATGCGTAGATCATGTGCCTTGAATGAGCATGCAATCATTAGAAGAGAAAGAACATGGAATTAGGATCATGACTGAAAATGTTAGTTGGTTTGTCAGGTTGATTGCAAAGGAACACATTAGCTGCAACCTGGTGAGAGTGTGATCTTTAATTGTGAGAGAACGACTAACATTGAGTAATGATTTTTGCATGAATCTATGTGTATGGAATGAATGCGTGAAATTGAAGATGATGAAGGCCATGTTTTGATTGAAGATGGCCACTTAGCTAAAAAGCTTACCTTGTGCATGATTGATTTATCCCTTGCATCCATTTTGAGCTGAAAGTATGATTGTTTGATTGAACCTTGAGCTTGTACAGTTTATCTCCTTCTACCTTGTCTTAGGTTGTAGGAGAGCATCATTCATAAAAGGAAATTTTGGTTCAAAGCAAATTTGCCCAAATTTGGGGGAATTATGGGGTGAAAGCTTGTAATGGTAAGAAAAGAGCAACACACACAGAGTCATCTAATAAGCAACAAGTATTTAAAAAAAAACTGTAAGTATAAAATAAAAGTGTGTGTGCTACTATTTAATAAAAAGAAAATCTAAGTGAAGAAAGGCAAGTAATAGAGCTGGAATAAAAAGAAAAAGGTTGATCCATGGATGAATGCTCTCTTAGAACCTAAGCTTTTGCATCCTAGAAAAACCATGAATTGATTGCAGCCCAGCCTCGTTACAAGCCTAGAAAAGTTCTTCGAATTCAGTTTTTGTGTTCTTGACTGTATGATATGAGATAAAGTGCAAAGATTGAGACTTATGTTGGTTGTTGATTGATGGATAACCTAAACACTTGTGCTTGAGTGAAACAGTAGCTGTGAGGCTTTGGTTAATGATCCTTCCTTGATATTTGTCGCTCTTACTAGCTTATTTCAGCTGTGTTTCTTAATAATCATTGATTTGCCATCATTTTCTTCTATTTTCTAAACCCTTTTTGCACCATTTTAATTATTGATTGGTCTTAATTGTCAATTAATTAGGCAGTTTTATTATTTGGGCTCATTTAGCTAATTTGATGTTTTTAATCTAATTTCAGGAATTAATGAAACATTGGACTTAATCCGGATATTGGTTGTGGGCTTGAAGAGGGCAAATAAAGCAACGCTTACCTTAGTTAATTTCTAATTAGGAAATTTCGCAATTTTATTTTATGTTGTTCAGTGTTTATTTCGTTTTGGGCCAGAGTATTGTAATAGGGCCCAGTGACTTTGAGTGACTCTTTTTAAATAGCTGCCTTGGGATTCGTGCAGGGCATTCTATTCTGTTATGCTATTCATTATTCAGAGCTTTGTTTTAGGGTTTTCGTTTTTTTTCTGTTTTGATGCTTCTGAGTTCGTAATGCAATTTTACGTTTTCTGCTTCTAATTACAATTTCGTTCTTGCTTCTTCTTCTACTCTCATTTACGTTTCTGTTCCATTTTACATTTCTGTTCGTTTACATTTCTGTTCATTTACGTTTCCGTTCATTTACGTTTCTGCTTCATGTTTCAATTGCATTTTCTGTTTGAATTCATGGAAGGCTAGATTTTCTGGTGTTGTTTCCTTTTGAGGACGAAGCCCAACTCTCTTTGAGGTTTCGCTTGTAATGTGGTTTCCTGGCAGTTCTCCCTTCACCAGTATCCCAAATTCGTGAATATTAATCAGTGCACACTTCGTGTTCGATTAATTGCCTCTGAGCCTAACTTGCGTTCATGCTTAATGGACGAAGGGCTAACTGGTGTATGTGGTGCCTAATCACGTATTGAAAACCCTAAGTTGATTTTCGCTTAGTAAATTGAAATAGGGTTGGATTAAGTGGTTGATTGTTAGGGACGAATTCTCCATAACCCAGGATAAGAGAATGGCTTCTGAATCAGAGGAAACAACCCGTTTTTAATATTAGTAGTTTCGTATTCCAGTTTACTTGTTCTGCAAATATTTACAATAGACCTCCTCAACCTCAGCAGCAAAATCAACCACAGCAGAACAATTATGACCTTTCCAACAACAGATACAACCCTGGATGGAGGAATCACCCTAACCTCAGATGGTCCAGCCCTCAGCAACAACAACAGCAGCCTGCTCCTTCCTTCCAAAATGCTGCTGGCCCAAGCAGACCATACATTCCTCCACCAATCCAACAACAGCAACAACCCCAGAAACAGCCAACAGTTGAGGCCCCTCCACAACCTTCCCTCGAAGAACTTGTGAGGCAAATGACTATGCAGAACATGCAGTTTCAGCAAGAGACCAGAGCCTCCATTCAGAGCTTAACCAATCAGATGGGACAATTGGCTACTCAATTGAATCAACAACAGTCCCAGAATTCTGACAAGCTGCCTTCTCAAGCTGTCCAAAATCCCAAAAATGTCAGTGCCATTTCATTGAGGTCGGGAAAGCAGTGTCAAGGACCTCAACCCGTAGCACCTTCCTCATCTGCAAATGAACCTGCCAAACTTCACTCTATTCCAGAAAAAGGTGATGACAAAAATCTACATAACAATTTCTGTGCAGGTGAATCTTCTTCCACAGGTAATTCTGATTTGCAGAAGCAGCACATTCCCCCTCTTCCATTCCCTCCAAGAGCAGTTTCCAACAAAATAATGGAAGAGGCAGAGAAAGAGATCTTGGAAACATTTAGAAAAGTAGAGGTAAACATACCTCTGTTGGATGCAATAAAGCAAATTCCAAGATATGCCAAATTCTTGAAGGAGCTGTGCACTAATAAGCGGAAGCTTAAAGGAAGTGAACGAATTAGCATGGGCAGAAATGTCTCCGCATTGATTGCTAAATCTGTTCCTCAAATTCCTGAAAAATGCAAAGATCCAGGTACATTCAGCATACCTTGTATTATAGGGAATAGTAAGTTTGACAATGCCATGCTAGATTTAGGAGCCTCTGTTAGTGTTATGCCTCTGTCGATTTTTAATTCTCTATCTCTAGGTCCCTTGCAGTCAACTGATGTGGTAATTCATTTAGCTAATAGAAGTGTTGCCTATCCTGTTGGTTTCATAGAAGATGTCTTAGTTAGAGTTGGTGAACTGATTTTCCCTGTTGATTTTTATATTTTGAATATGGAAGATGGATTTTCTCAAGGATCAGTTCCCATCATTCTAGGCAGACCCTTTATGAAAACTGCTAGAACTAAGATAGATGTTTATGCAGGCACACTGTCTATGGAATTTGGTGATATAACTGTTCATTTTAATATTCTGGATGCTATGAAATACCCATCTGAAGATCTTTCTGTATTTCGTGCTGAAATAATTGACCATGTTGTTGATGAATACATGACTGATCTTTATTCTAATCTGCATGCCTCTCACTCTTCATGCATTGAGTCTGAAATTGTACTTGATCATATGTCTGAATTTGATGCTGAGAGTGAATCTGAGAGTGATATTGATTGCATGCCTGGTGGTGGTGTTTTACCTCTTGAGATTGATTTTATAGAGTCAGATAGGACTAACCATGTTTCAGGAAGTACACATACCTCTGACTTTCTTTATGAGGTAAAGGCTGAGAAACCATCTCCTTCAACCACTGTCCAGCCGACCACACCAGAATTGAAGCCTCTGCCATCAAATTTAAAATACGCTTACTTGGATGATAGCAAGAGTTTTCCAGTGATTATATCTGCCTCCCTTGCTGATGAGCAAGAGGAGAAGTTGTTGTCAGTTCTCAAGAAGCATAAGAAGGCTATAGGCTGGACCCTGGCGGACATTCCTGGTATTAGCCCATCCACATGTATGCATCGAATAAATTTAGAGGATGGAGCTAAACCAGTAAGACAGCCACAGAGAAGACTCAACCCGGTGATTCTTGATGTAGTGAAGAAGGAGATAACCAAGCTTTTGCAAGCTGGAATCATTTATCCTATCTCCGACAGCCAATGGGTGAGTCCCGTCCAGGTAGTCCCGAAAAAGACTGGCCTCACAGTGATCAGAAATGAGAAGGAGGAGTTGATTCCTACTCGGGTGTAGAACAGTTGGAGAGTCTGCATTGACTATAGGAGGCTGAACCAGGTTACCAAAAAGGACCATTTTCCCCTGCCATTCATTGACCAGATGCTTGAACGCCTGGCAGGTAAATCCCACTACTGTTTCCTTGATGGTTTTTCTGGTTATATGCAAATTACTATTGCTCCTGAGGATCAGGAAAAGACCACATTCACCTGCCCCTTCGGCACTTTTGCTTATAGGAGGATGCCTTTCGGACTGTGCAATGCCCCTGGTACCTTCCAGCGGTGCATGATTAGTATTTTCAGTGATTTTTTAGAAAATTGCATAGAGGTGTTTATGGATGATTTCACTGTATATGGATCCTCTTTTGATGGTTGTTTGAATAGTTTGGAAAAAGTTTTGAATAGATGCATTGAAACTAACCTTGTTCTAAATTTTGAAAAATGTCATTTTATGGTTGAGCAAGGTATAGTTTTAGGCCACATTATTTCCAATAAGGGTATTGAAGTAGATCCTGCAAAAATTTCTGTTATTTCACAATTGCCTTACCCCTCTTGTGTGCGAGAGGTGTGATCTTTTCTTGGTCATGCAGGATTCTACAGGCGCTTTATAAGGGATTTTAGCAAAGTAGCCCTTCCACTGTCCAACTTGTTGCAAAAGGAGGTGGAGTTTGACTTTAATGACAGATGCAAAGAGGCTTTTGATTGCCTCAAAAGAGCGTTGACTACCACCCCCATCATCCAGGCACCTGATTGGACAGCCCCTTTTGAGCTTATGTGTGATGCATCAAATTATGCATTGGGGGCTGTCCTTGCTCAGAAAATTGATAAATTGCCCAGGGTGATATATTATGCTTCTAGGACTTTAGATGCTGCCCAAGCAAATTATACTACTACTGAGAAAGAGCTTCTAGCCATAGTTTTTGCTCTTGAAAAATTTCGATCTTATTTGCTTGGTACTCGCATTATTGTTTATACTGACCATGCAGCTCTAAAGTACTTGTTGAAGAAGGCTGATTCTAAGCCTAGGTTGATCCGATGGATGCTCTGGCTCCAAGAGTTTGACTTGGAGATCCGTGATAGGAGCGGAGCACAAAATCTAGTTGCTGATCATTTGAGTCGGATCGAACGTGTCTCTGATGCAGATTCACCTATTCGGGATGATTTCCCGGATGATCATTTGTATATATTGTATAGTATTTCTGACTCTCTTTCTACTCCCTGGTTTGCTAACATTG
Organism: Glycine soja; assembly: GCF_004193775.1. Taxonomy (NCBI): domain Eukaryota; kingdom Viridiplantae; phylum Streptophyta; class Magnoliopsida; order Fabales; family Fabaceae; genus Glycine; species Glycine soja. The sequence goes on from NC_041013.1 coordinate 34,877,620, forward strand.
TCAATTATTTAGTTGCCTCTGTTTTTCCTCCCTTAGCATCTAAGGCCCAAAAAGATAAGATTAAAAGTGATGCTAAGCATTTTATTTGGGATGACCCCTACTTGTGGAAATTGTGCAGTGATCAGGTCATTAGACGGTGTATTCCAGATCATGAGACTGACTCAGTCCTGCAGTTCTGTCATTCTTCCGCACCGGGAGGTCATCTAGGTGTTCAAAGGACAGCTCGCAAAGTGCTTGATTGTGGTTTTTATTGGCCCACCATCTTTAAAGATGCGTGGAAGATCTGCAGCACTTGTGAGCAGTGTCAGAGAGCAGGAAATACACTTACATGGCGACAACAAATGCCTCAGCAACCTATGCTATTCTGTGAGGTGTTTGATGTCTGGGGTATAGATTTCATGGGTCCTTTTTCTGTCTCTTTTGGTTATGTTTATATTCTCCTTGCAGTTGATTATGTTTCAAAATGGGTGGAAGCCAAGCCCACTAGAACTAATGATGCTAAAGTTGTCGCAGACTTTGTCAGGTCTAATCTGTTTTGCAGGTTTGGAGTACCTAAAGCAATTGTTAGTGATCAAGGAACCCATTTTTGCAACAGGACAATGCATGCCCTGCTTAAAAAGTACGGGGTGGTACACAGGGTATCCACACCATACCACCCCCAGACTAATGGACAGGTAGAAATTTCTAACAGGGAAATCAAGAGAATTCTAGAGAAGATTGTGCAGCCAAGTAGGAAAGATTGGAGTACCAGGCTTGATGATGCTCTCTGGGCACAACAGACTGCCTACAAAGCACCCATAGGAATGTCTCTTTATCGGGTTGTCTTTGGAAAGGCATGTCATCTTCCAGTGGAAATTGAGCACAAAGCATACTGGGCAGTGAAGACTTGCAACTTCTCTATGGATCAAGCTGGCGAGGAAAGGAAGTTGCAACTGAGTGAGTTAGATGAAATCCGCCTAGAAGCCTACGAGAATGCCAAGTTCTACAAAGAAAAGACCAAGAAGTTCCATGATAGCATGATAGTTAAAAAAGACTTCGTGGTTGGGCAAAAAGTGTTATTGTATAATTCTAGGCTTGGACTCATGAGTGGTAAGTTGAGGTCTAAGTGGATTGGTCCTTTTGTTGTTACTAATGTTTTTCCTTATGGTACAGTTGAGATCAAAAGCGACTCCACAAACAAGAGCTTCAAGGTCAACGGACATCGACTTAAGCCATTCCTCACGAACCCTTCTTTAGTGGACGTAGTGGTGGAAGAGACTTCCTTACTCCACCCTACTCTTCCTCCACCATGACTTAGGGAGTTTTTCTTTTCCTATCTCCTTCTTTGCTTTTATTACACTTGTCCGATTCTCTTTGATGATTTAATTGTTTTTAATCTTTTAATTGTGCTACATTGAGGACAATGTGTTGTTTAAGTATGGGGGGGAGTGTTCTTTGGTTTTGCTAGTTTTGTTGGTTTTGTTAATTTGTTAGTTGTGTTAATTTGTTAATGTTGTTAGTTTCGTCGGATTTTCAGTTTAATATTTTGGGTCAATTTCATGTGCACGTACGACTTTGCATGTTTTTCTTTGAATTATAGGATATGTTCAAGAAATGGGTAATTGTTTTGAAAATAAAAGTTCTTGACATTTTGTGACTTGAAATCCTTGATTCTTCTCTACATGTCATGATAGTTTTGAAAGCTCAATTTGAAAGTGATGATTTTACCTTTGTGAGAATTTGAGCCATCCATCATTATAATCATTTGGTGTGTTTTGCCCCATTGATTGCTTGCACAATAGCCTTGGCTTGATTCTTGTTGATGCGTCCTAATTCACATGCATATTTGGAAATGATTAAGGCAATTTTGTTCTTATAAGCTTCTAGCCAAATGGACTTACCTTGAATTAATTCCTTTGATAGCCCTTTTGAGCCTTGTTTCCCTTTCCTTGTTTTGAAGCTCACTACAAGCCTTAAGTGAAAAACCATGATATTACCATATCCTTAAGGAATTTTGGAGCTTTGGAATTGTTTTGGGAATAAGTGTGGGGGGTTTTTGTTTCATTGGACAACTTGTTTTGTTGGCTATGCTTCATGATGTATTTTGGGCCATATTTGATGTACATTGTATATTGGTTAAATGTTGAACATGCTGAATGAAATGTTGTTTCTCAAAGGCCAAAGAGTAAAAAAAATAAAAATAAAAAATTCGAAAAAAGAAAAAGAAAAGCAATAAAGTTGAGTGAATAAGATCTTAAATGGCACAAGAATGATGAAACTCTTGGTTCTACTCTTCATGTTTAATTTTTATCTTTACTTCTTTATATTTTCTTTTTTTTTTAAATATGCACTTATTCCCCTTTGCTCCTCTATTCCTTTGGGATTTAGCCACTTATTCCATATTTCTCCATACCTTGTCCTTGGCCCCATTACAACCTTAAAAGACCTTTTGATCCTCATGTGCTTGTGTTTATGGGTTGATTGTCAGTTTTAGAATCTTGCCAAGTTTATGTGGTGTTTGCTTTCATGGGTGCTTTGAGGGTAAATAGTAGCCTAGACACATGAGAGATAGAGTGTATATCTTGTGAGGCTTTATCACTTTTCATTCTTGAGCTGATTAACTATTTTGCCATGATTGGGTTGCTTGGATGATTTTCATGAATGTCTTGACTTTTTGGATCTCCTTATGTTAGATGTTACCCATTCCTTTCATTCCTTGATGTTCATTGAGAAATATGTGAATGTTTTTGTTTGTCTCCCTTTCATATCCTTGGATTTTGTTCTTTGTTTCATTTTGCCCAGGAGTGCAAAAGGCTAAGTATGGGGGGTTTTGATGTGCCATCATTTTCTTCTATTTTCTAAACCCTTTTTGCACCATTTTAATTATTGATTGGTCTTAATTGTCAATTAATTAGGCAGTTTTATTATTTGGGCTCATTTAGCTAATTTGATGTTTTTAATCTAATTTCAGGAATTAATGAAACATTGGGCTTAATCCGGATTTTGGTTGTGGACTTGAAGAGGGCAAATAAAGCAGCGCTTACCTTAGTTAATTTCTAATTAGGAAATTTCACAATTTTATTTTATGTTGTTCAGTGTTTATTTCGTTTTGGGCCAAAGTATTGTAATAGGGCCCAGTGACTTTGAGTGACTCTTTTTAAATAGCTGCCTTGGGAATCATGCAGGGCATTCTATTCTGTTATGCTATTCATTATTTAGAGCTTTGTTTTAGGGTTTTCGTTTTTTTTCTGTTTTGATGCTTCTGAGTTCGTAATGCAATTTTACGTTTTCTGCTTCTAATTACAATTTCGTTCTTGCTTCTTCTTCTACTCTCATTTACGTTTTTGTTCCATTTTACATTTCTGTTCGTTTACGTTTCTGTTCATTTACGTTTCCGTTCATTTACGTTTCTGCTTCATGTTTCAATTGCGTTTTCTGTTTGAATCCATGGAAGGCTAGATTTTCTGGTGTTGTTTCCTTTTGAGGACGAAGCCCAACTCTCTTTGAGGTTTCACTTGTAATGTGGTTTCCTGGCAGTTCTCCCTTCACCAGTATCCCAAATTCGTGAATATTAATCAGTGCACGCTTCGTGTTCGATTAATTGCCTCTGAGCCTAACTTGCGTTCATGCTTAATGGACGAAGGGCTAACTGGTGTATGTGGTGCCTAATCACGTATTGAAAACCCTAAGTTGATTTTCGCTTAGTAAATTGAAATAGGGTTGGATTAAGTGGTTGATTGTTAGGGACGAATTCTCCATAACCCAGGATAAGAGAATGGCTTCTGAATCAGAGGAAACAACCCGTTTTTAATATTAGTAGTTTCGTATTCCAGTTTACTTGTTCTACTCTTTAATCACAAAACAAACAAACCCCCCCCCCCCATCGTTACTGTTACTGCAAGTATATTATGAACATTTGGCTTGTCACTGCTCGTTGGGAAACGACCTAGGATCACTTCCTAGTTACTGCATTTTCATGTTTATTTGATTCGGGTACGGCCTCGATCAATCATGTTCACATCTTTGAAAAGCTGCATGTCTTGTGAGAAGCTGTGATTGAAGCATTGTATGCCATTTATTTCATGTGATTGAATTCTTTGGAGCAACACCTTGTGAATAACCACTGTGATTTTGTCACTTGAGGACAAGTGAGCTGTTCTTTCTTTGCTTGAGGACAAGCAAAATTATAAATTTGGGAGAGTTTGTTAGTCGTCTTATACGACTAACTTTTGTATAGAAAACTTTTACAAAATGTATATATTTTTCCCAATTTATGGTTCTTTTTGCAGGATTGTAAATAAATTTTGCTTTGTTTTTATTTGTGCTCAGTAGAAGCCTTATGAATGGAATTAATGTCAATTTCTCTTCAATTTCAAGCAAAAAGGAGTTATTTTGAAGAAGTGCTAAAGTTGATGTCTCGCTAAGCGAGCTTAATGCGCTTAGCGAGTGTCATCCGCTAAGTGAGGCATCAACTCGCTTAGTGGATAAGAGGAATCTGGAAGGAAATCTGTCACGCAGGCATGCGCTCAGCGTGTCATCAGCTCGCTCAGCGAGTCGTTTGTCACCTTCCAAGCTTAGCGCGAGTTTGACGCTGAGTGAAAGTTCACTTACTCGCGCTTAGCAGGAGAATGGCTGTTAGTGCTTAGCTTTACTTAGTTTTAAAAGATTGGCTAAAATTTTGTTAAAACATAAGCACTTAGACAATGAAGGAAAGCTGGAGTTGCTGCACATGATGTCTAACATTATGTCAAGGAATCAGATTGGGCTGCACAATGCACAAGGCAAGATAAAATGTCAAATGAAGAATTGAAGCTGCAGGATCCACGATGTCGGATACAATGTCCAGGACATCCTGCCCGAAAATACTGGACACATAAATCTGTTATATCTTTAACAGATTAATGTGCAGTCAGCAACAGATTAGGAGCTCTATCTTTAGGAACGAATTAAAAGATAATTAAAGATTGAATTACAAACTTGAATAGTTTCGTTCAGGGATTAGAGATTGAAGATAAAAACTAAAAGATAAAACTTTATCTTTTAGATCTTTAAGTGCAGATTTTTCAGGAGAATGATAGAGCTTATCCAGCGCAAGTTGTTGCAGCCCAGATACGAACACTGCTATATAAACATGAAGGCTGCACGGGTTTTTAATCAAGTCAGAGATTGAAGAGTTATTTTGTGAGTTTTGTGACTTTAGTGTTTTGTGAGCCACCTTGATGCTACCCTAACATCAAGTGTTGGACCTGAGTGTGTAGAGTTGATCTCTATTGTTCAGAGAGCAATCTCTGGTGTGTCTTTGATTTGTTTGTAAACACGGGTGAGTGATTGAGAGGGAGTGAGAGGGGTTCTCATATCTAAGAGTGGCTCTTAGGTAGAAGGTTCATGGGTAGTGGTTAGGTGAGAAGGTTGTATACAGTGGCTGTTAGATCTTCGAACTAATACTATTTTAGTGGATTTCCTCCCTGGCTTGGTAGCCCCCAGATGTAGGTGACGTTGCACCGAACTGGGTTAACAATTCTCTTGTGTTATTTACTTGTTTAATCTGTTCATACTGTCATATACAATCTGCATGTTCTGAAGCGCGATGTCGTGACATCCTGTACGACATCTGTCCTCAGTATCAGAATTTCAATTGGTATCAGAGCAGGCACTCTAAATCACTGAGTGAGATCTAGGGAGATAAATTCTGATGAACATGGAGAAAGAAGGAGGACCAGTGAACAGACCACCAATTCTGGATGGAACCAACTATGAATACTGGAAAGCAAGGATGGTGGCCTTCCTCAAATCACTGGATAGCAGAACCTGGAAAGCTGTCATCAAAGGCTGGGAACATCCCAAGATGCTGGACGCAGAAGGAAAGCCCACTGATGAATTGAAGCTAGAAGAAGACTGGACAAAAGAAGAAGACGAATTGGCACTTGGAAACTCCAAAGCCTTGAATGCCCTATTCAATGGAGTTGACAAGAATATCTTCAGATTGATCAACACATGCACAGTTGCCAAGGATGCATGGGAGATTCTGAAAACCACTCATGAAGGAACCTCCAAAGTGAAGATGTCCAGATTGCAACTATTGGCTACAAAATTCGAAAATCTGAAGATGAAGGAGGAAGAATGCATTCATGACTTCCACATGAACATTCTTGAAATTGCCAATGCTTGCACTGCCTTGGGAGAAAGGATGACAGATGAAAAGCTGGTGAGAAAGATCCTCAGATCTTTGCCTAAGAGATTTGACATGAAAGTCACTGCAATAGAGGAGGCCCAAGACATTTGCAACATGAGAGTAGATGAACTCATTGGTTCCCTTCAAACCTTTGAGCTAGGACTCTCGGATAGGACTGAAAAGAAGAGCAAGAACCTGGCGTTCGTGTCCAATGATGAAGGAGAAGAAGATGAGTATGACCTGGATACTGATGAAGGTCTGACTAACGCAGTTGTGCTCCTTGGAAAACAGTTCAACAAAGTGCTGAAAAGAATGGACAGGAGGCAGAAACCACATGTCCGGAACATCCCTTTCGACATCAGGAAAGGTAGTGAATACCAGAAGAAGTCAGATGAAAAGCCCAGTCACAGCAAAGGAATTCAATGCCATGGGTGTGAAGGCTATGGACACATCAAAGCTGAATGTCCCACCTGTCGCAACCTACCCTTCGGCGGGAGGGCGACGCGAGACTCGCGGGATGCGTGTTCCACGAAAGGAATACGCGCGGAGTCGCCACCAACGTTTATTTGAGGAAAACGTCGGAAAAACCGGAAAAGACGCGATCTACGAACTTTTAAGTGAAAGGTTCGGGAGTTGTATTTACGCACGGGGAAGGTATTAGCACCCCACACGTCCGTCCCAAGGGACGGCAGCCTTTAATCGAATGTGCAAACATGACTTTGATTTTTATGTTCCCTTTTATGTTCTTATATCCTTTATACCCTTTATATTTTTTTCTTTTTTGTGGTCGACAAGGGTGTTTCCCTTTGCTCCTACGTATTCCTCAATTTGTGATGAGGAAATCAGACCTACGTAGTTCTTTCGGAACAAAGTGTTTGGTTAAGTTGTTTTTGTCATTTTTGCAAAATATGTTTTTATTGAACAAAAGGTCATTTAAGGTGTTGAACCATTAAACGGTCTTTTGATTTTGAAAGGGGAGAAACGTTAAGGCGTTGGACCATTAACGATCTCTTGTTTTTGAAAGGAGAGAAACGTTAAGGCATTGGACCATTAACGATCTCTTGGGGTGGTCGACAAAAGCGGGGCTTTTGCTCCTACGTATCCTCAATTGCGATGAGGAAATCAGACCTACGTAGTTCTTGCAAAAGCGGTAAAGTCACATGTTGATTTTATGCTTTTGAACGGTCCATGTTAACCGATAAAAGCAAAGAGGACCGTTTAAGGCGTTGGACCTTAAAACGGTTTTTTAGTGATTTTTCAGAAAAAACTTGATTTGTGAGTTGATTTTAGTCTTAGTTTCACTTTGGTTATTAATCAATTCATTCAAGGAAACTTCCAAAGAAAAACGTCCGATTGATTTTTTTATTATTTTATTCAAAGATATTTTGATTATTTTATTATTATTTTTCAAGATATTTTGATTATTTTATTATTATTTTACTTTTTTTGGTTTAACCGAGGTTATAGCGTAAACGATCGGTTAGATTTCGTTTTAACAGTGATTAAACGAGACTACAACACAAATGATCGGTTGAAATTCATTTTATCATTTATTAGACGAGAAAACGGCTTAAATAAATGGTTAAAGCACGTTAAAAACTGAAGAAAAGAAAACTGAAAGTAAACAAAATTAAAGTGAAAGTACACAAAACAAGAAATGAATTGAAAGTCTCGAATTCGAAAACTTACCCGTTGAAGAACGAAGAACGAACGAAGAACGAACGAAGAACGGATGAAGAACGGTGAAGAACGACGAAGAACGATGAAGAATTTCCACAGAATCGCTTACGGAAGCGTTACGGAAGTACTTCGACTTGATTTTTCTTCACGAAAACGTGTTTTTTGCCCAAAATAGCCGAAATGCATAGCCAAAGGGGTTTTGAACCTTTTGAAACAGCTCCCCCTCCCCTATTTATAGAAAAAAAAGGAGGTGCTTGCCGCCCAAAGACTTAATGAAGAAGATTTCTAAGCGCACCCGAATTACTAAGTTCACCCCCCTTTTCGTATTTTACGGAAAAGTTACGGAAGCCTTACGGAACTGTTTTCGAATTTGATTTTCATCTTTTTTCTTTTCCCTTTTACCAATGTTAAGTGGAATATGCTTACCCAAGGTTTTCGGAAATTTTACGGAAGTATTACGGAAGCCGCGGAAGCCCCGAAAACCATTTTTCAAAAACGTGGAGGAGCTTGCCGCCCAGTTGCTTCCTCCTTAAGCAACCCAACTTCCAAAATGTTCTAGAAGGGCCTAGATTTGAATTGCTATTTACACCCCTATCTTGATAAGTTCACCCCCTTACCTTTTTTTGGTGATTCTTTTTTCGTAAAGTTACGGAAACTTACGAATCTCGTAACGATACTTGTTTTCTTTCCGTAATGTTACGGAACCTTGTGGATTACATAATCATCCCCCTTTTGACTTACGGAATGTTACGGAACCTCACTTAATTATGCAACGATGCTTCCATTTGATTTCCGGTGTGTCACGGAAACTTACGGATTGTGCATCAATATATTTTTTTGGTTTTTCGGCATGTCCTGGAATTTCACAAATTGCCCAATGATGGATGCCAAGCACCTCACAAGGACCAAAGAAAGGTCGCATGTCATCAAGCAAAGGTCCCCGGACGAAATTAGGGTATGACAGTTGCCCCTCTTTGCTTGTCTTTTATTGGAGATAAAAGGAAAGTAAAGATAAGACACTAATTTCGTTCCTCTCGATTTGACGAGAGTCGCGGGTGACCATAAAATCTCCACATGCAAATGACTTGTTGTTCCCAGAATATCACAAATTGCCTAATGATGGGTGCCAAGCACCTCACAAGGACCAAAGAATGGTCGCATGTCATCAAGCAAAGGTCCCCGGACGAAAATCAGTGTATGACACTAATTTCGCTCCTCTCGGTTGACGAGAGTCGCGGGTGACCATGACTTATCGTTCCTAGAATTTCACATATTGCCTAATGATGGATGCCAAGCACCTCACAAGGACCAAAGAATGGTCGCATGTCGTCAAGCAAAGGTCCCCGGACGAAAATCAGTGTATGACACTAATTTCGCTCCTCTCGATTTGACGAGAGTCGCGGGTGACCATGAAATTTCCGCGTGTAAATGACTTGTTGTTCCCGGAGGAACAAAAGGTGCAGAAGACTGTGTCAGCCTCTGCATGCTATCAAGCGTTCTGTCTTACAGATAGCAAAAGAATGTTTATACGGATAACCACTCGGGTATTTCCGCGTATCATCGGGCCCGCTGCCTCTGGATGATACAAGGGTGCAGAATTACCAAACTTGGTCTCTGCTTGTCATCGGGCCCGCCGCCTCTGGATGACAAAAGGGTGCGAATAACCGTAAGGTATCTCCGCGTATCATCGGGCCCGCCGCCTCTGGATGATACAAGGGTGCAGAATGACCAAACTTGGTCTCTGCTTGTCATCGGGCCCGCCGCCTCTGGATGACAAAAGGGTGCGAATAACCGTAAGGTATCTCCGCGTATCATCGGGCCCGCCGCCTCTGGATGATACAAGGGTGCAGAATGACCAAACTTGGTCTCTGCTTGTCATCGGGCCCGCCGCCTCTGGATGACAAAAGGGTGCGAATAACCGTAAGGTATCTCCGCGTATCATCGGGCCCGCCGCCTCTGGATGCTACAAGGGTGCAGAATGACCAAACTTGGTCTCTGCTTGTCATCGGGCCCGCCGCCTCTGGATGACAAAAGGGTGCGGATAACCGTAAGGTATCTCCGCGTATCATCGGGCCCGCCGCCTCTGGATGATACAAGGGTGCAGAATGACCAAACTTGGTCTCTGCTTGTCATCGGGCCCGCCGCCTCTGGATGACAAAAGGGTGCGAATAACCGTAAGGTATCTCCGCGTATCATCGGGCCCGCCGCCTCTGGATGATACAAGGGTGCAGAATGACCAAACTTGGTCTCTACTTGTCATCGGGCCCGCCGCCTCTGGATGACAAAAGGGTGCGGATAACCGTAAGGTATCTCCGCGTATCATCGGGCCCGCCGCCTCTGGATGATACAATGGTGCAGAATGACCAAATTTGGTCTCTGCTTGTCATCGGGCCCGCCGCCTCTGGATGACAAAAGGGTGCGAATAACCGTAAGGTATCTCCGCGTATCATCGGATGATACAAGGGTGCAGAATGACCAAACTTGGTCTCTGCTTGTCATCGGGCCCGCCGCCTCTGGATGACAAAAGGGTGCGAATAACCGTAAGGTATCTCCGCGTATCATCGGGCCCGCCGCCTCTGGATGATACAAGGGTGCAGAATGACCAAACTTGGTCTCTGCTTGTCATCGGGCCCGCCGCCTCTGGATGACAAAAGGGTGCGGATAACCGTAAGGTATCTCCGCGTATCATCGGGCCCGCCGCCTCTGGATGATACAAAGGTGCACGTCACATGACCTCAGGGTCAGTATGACAAAGATGATGGGGCGGCCGACAAAAGCAAGGCTCTTGCTCCTACGTATCCTCCAATGAGGAACTCAGACCTACGTAGTTCTGGATAACTTGTGAGACTTGAAAAGTCTCCATCAGAAAATGCTGACATCTCCGGAAAAGGCGCAGATGACCACATTGGCCTCTGCTCGTCAATCACACTTGGGGTCACTGAATAACGAGGTGCGGATAACCGTAAGGTGTCTCCGCGGGCTACCAGCTCTTGGGTCACGGCAACAAAAGGCGGTGTGGTCGACAAAAGCGAGGCTCTTGCTCCTACGTATCCTCCAATGAGGAACTCAGACCTACGTAGTTCTGGATAACTTGTGAGACTTGAAAAAGTCTCGGTGTTTTCTCCACTAAAATGCAAACATGCTTTAGCAAAGAGACAAATATTCCAACTGATTTAGAGTAGCATATGCTTTTTTGAGTGAGAAACAATGCGTCTACCGGGGAAGGAGAGTCTGCTGATGAAATCTCCCATAACCATAAATGAGATCTTGGATGTTAGCATTTCGTTTCTAAATGACCATTTAGAGGAAACACTGGGTTCGACAAAAATAGAAGAAAATCACTCAAAGTGTATCAATCTCGCACAGGTAAGTGTTTCATCCTAATTCCGGACCATAGATATGTCATGACTTGACTTTGCAAATTATTTCCTATCAAATCAAAAATTACATGCGTGATCATGGATCAATAGGGCTTCCCTTGGGAATGGTTTTTTTTTTGGTGGTTTTTTTTTTCGGCTTTTGTGTGTTTTTGGCCTTTGATTTTTCTGGCTTTTTCTTTTTCCGTTTTTTTTTGTTTAGTGCGGGGCGAGAAAAAAAAAGTCGCTAGCGCACGGGATTTTGGTTGGTAATCAAAGGGAGAAGACCATTTTAGGTCGTGGTTTCCTTTCCTTCTTTTTTTGTTCATTTGGTGACAATTCTGTATTGTTCAGATATTGTCCGGTCCAAAGACCTCTCAGCACATTTCTTCTGGTTTCTTTGACCAGGAGCTTTCTTCTTTTTTACTTTCTCCCATTCTTTGGTTGGGAATTTTCTTTCTTTTCTTTTTTCTTTCTCCCACTCTTTGATTGGGAATTTCCTTGCTTCCTTTTTTCCTTTGATTGGAAATTTTCCTTCTCTTTTTCTTTGATTGGAAATTTTCCTTCTCTTCTTTTTTGCTTCCGAGGGTAAGGATTGACATTCTCACCCTGGGTCAAGGTTTATGGTGAGTCAGGATTTTGGCTCAAGACTTGTAGAATGGCTAGGCATGATACATGTCAGGGTTTGGTTTGGTTCAAGGATAAAAAGGGATGCCCCACATTATTTCCATGACACAAATGCAAAAATGATGATTTGGAAATTTTATGCAAAATTGGTCATGCATGCACCTATGTGGACACTCAAGTGTCAAATTTTTATGGTCATGTGATGCTAGGGCTCAGGATTCATTTCCTCTATTTTATATCAACCCAATGTTTCCAAAATATGTTCTTTTATCCATTTGTGCATTCATCCAAGTCCATTTCGGGCGTCCGGGGAAATTTTCACAGCATTCACCCTTCAGGTGTAGACACATTTTTTTTTTCCAAAAACTAGCTATGATCAGCGAATTTTTCTTCAAAGAAAAGTTGGAAGTCATCTCTTTTCAAAAGCATGTTGGTTTTTCAGCTAGACAACTTATTTTTCTTTTTTCTCTCTTTTTTTTCTTCTTTTTTTTATTTTTTATTTCTTTTTCTTGTTTGTTTTTTTTTCTTCTCTTTTTTTTTTTCATGAGGTATTTTGCTATATACATGCATATCCAAGGTATCTTGCTACCTAAACATACATATATATGTTTTGTAAGGTATTTTTGCTATATACATGCATATCCAAGGTATCTTTCTACCTAAACATACATATATATTTTGTGAAGTATTTTTTGTTTACATACATGCATATCTAAGGTATCTTTCTACCTAAACATACATATATATATTTTGTGAAGTGTTTTTTTGTTTACATACATGCATATCTAAGGTATTTTTCTACCTAAACATACATATATATATATATTTTGTGAAGTGTTTTTTTGTTTACATACATGCATATCTAAGGTATTTTCACTACCTAAACATACATATATATGTTTTGTAAGGTATGACTACCTTCCGAGCTTGCGCTTGTTTTATTTAAATTCCCAGGATCATGAGCAACTAGGTGCGTCCTACTATAAAAAGTGATCAAATAGCAGGCAGAAATTTAAAAGGTACTAGGTTGCCTCCTAGTAGCGCTTCTTTAACGTCTTGAGCTGGACGCACGATGGCTTGTAGGTCACGGACCTAGTACTTTGCTTACCTTTGGCTTTGGACTTGGTCGCCTGCTGGTCGGCCATGTGTCGTAGGCAACGCTCTAACCTTTTTGCGGATGAGCTGAGGTGAACTCTAGAGGTGGTGGCGGTGTGTCTATTGCCCGCTACCGGCCATCCCAATGCTGCTGTGGTGTTTCGCCCTGCGCCTGCCTGGGGGCGCAGTACTTCTTGATGAAAGCTCGATTAGTAGGGGGCCTGATGCCCTTGCTGGAGGTGACAGGTACTCCGTAGAACTGACAGAGACCCGTAATTAGAGCTTGACAACTCCAAGACCCTGTTGGACTTCTTCGGGTCCACTGGGTGTCTTGCAGGCGCGATCCCTGCAAACAATAGATGAAATCAGAAATCAGTTGAGCGATGTGCATACTTACCTATGATGACGTGACCTTGCCGGGGGGGTACGGGCACCCTGTAGGACTAATAGAGGCCCGTAACCAGAGCTGGAAACCCCAGGGCCCTGTTTGACTTTTTCGGGTCCACTGGGTGTCTTTGTGGGTGCGATCCCTGCAAACAATAGATGGTATCAGAAATCAGTTGAACCATATGCATACTTACCCACGTCGGGACGACACAGACCAACTGATACTTTTGCAGGGGGAGATTGGCAATGCGGTCGCTGGGCAGAATGTTGTAAGTAGCAATGTCATCTATATCTGTGTAAGAGTGGTCATGTTGGTGCGCATGATCCGCACTCGTCTCTTTGCAGCGGCACGGGTGAAATCTTGCCTCGGTATGCATAGTAGCTGTGTGATAGCCTCCCTTTCTGGTTGTGCTTGCACAGTTGGCCCTCCTCCAATATCAGGGGGTGGCCTAGGAACCGTTAAAAGGAAACTACTGGCCCCTTAACCGGGAGTGAAAGTCTCGGTTAAGCATTTAAGGGCAGAGGACCTTAAATCCTCTTAAGGTGTGGATGTGGAGCACACTGAAAATGAGGACACGTAGCCCTCTAAAGGTGAGGGCGTGCAGCCCTCTCAAGGCGAGGATGTGTAGTCCTTTGGAGGTGAGGGCGTGCAGCCCTCTATTGGCGAGGATGTGTAGTCCTCTTCAAGGTGAGGGAATGCAGCCCTTTGTTGGCGAGGACGTGTAGTCCTCTCAAGGTGAGGACATGTAGTCCTCTGGAGGTGAGGGCATGCAGCCCTCTGATGGTGAGGACGTGTAGTCCTCTCAAAGCGAGGACGTGTAGTCCTCTCAACGGTGAGGGTAACTAGTACCCAAGGGTCCACCCTTATGAGAAAGCAAGAGATCGACTCATCGAGAGAGCCGGTCATCCCAAATTCAAAAGATTTGGACATTTAGATGTAGGGAATCTATGTAGTCAACATGATTTTTAGGGATGCAGATGCATGCAACCTTTGTTGTGAAATTTGGTAAATGCGGACTTCATATGAAATAATGCAATGAAATGGAAAGTTTGTACAATGTTCATGTCATTCTTTCCTTGTTTTGTGATTTTGATTTTGATTTAATTTTTTTGGAAAACACAGATTGACTGTCCTTTTGAAAGAGGTGATAATTCATGCAACCTTATCCTATCTTTTGCAAATCTCTCTGGGAACCCCCTCAAAGTGTATGTTCTGTTTGATTTAGTCACTTGACCATTTTGGAGTGATGGCAATAGAGCTATTTGTCGTTTAATCAATCTATTGAAATCCTAGGGTTTGTCCCCCCTTTTTTTTTGTTAAAAACATCGATGGGTGAGAACTTTTGATCGGCCCCTATGTTCACTTGAGGCTCAAGCACGGTGCCCCTCATTGCCCCAGTGTAAGGCTTTGAGGTACCAATCGTTGTCTTTCGTCATGACCTTGTAGCTGGGAACCTATTGAGTGAGAACTTCTAATCTGCCCCTAGGTCCGTTTGAGGTTTATGCATGAGGCCTTTCATTGCCCCAGTGTAGGGCTTAGAGGTACCAATTGTTGTCTTGTTTTCACAACCTCGTAGTGAGGAAGAATGAAAGACGCAATTGATTCTTGCAAAAAGAATTTTCCAAGGACGAGAAATAGTTGAAGGATTTTTCAGCTGATGGATTAAGTCAAATGACTCCTATGTAGAAGCAAGATGTTTTGATGTCTTGATGATGCTAAAGGATCAAGTGCTTCTAAGTTTTATTCAAGACAAGAATCCAAGAAAGTCAAGATATATGATCAAGTTGATTTCTAGAATCTTTTGGAAGAAGTTTCCAAATTGAAAAAACAAAAGGTTTGACCAAAGAATTCTATCATTTCAAATTGAGATTTGCTCTCCGGTAATCGATTACCAGCAGCTGAAAATGTTTATAACAGTCACTAGAAATTTGAATTCAAAATTTATAATGTGTAATCGATTACACATGGATGGTAATTGATTACCAGCAATTTATTCAAATTTTAAAGCCTGTGATCTATTACACAAGTCTTGTAATCGATTACCAGAGGAGATTTTCAGAAAATAATTTCCAAGAGTCACATCTATTCAAATGGTTTATGAATGGCCATCAAAGGTGACTTGGAAACACGAATTTAAAGAGAGTTTTCATTGCCCACAAAGTTTATCCTCTCAAAAGATTAAGAGTTTTTCTGAACTGAACTGTCTTATCCTCTCAAAAAGATTCCTTGGTCAACCACTTGCATATTCAATAAGGAATTTTGATTGGTCTTCATTGTACAATCTATCCCTTTTAAGAGAGATTTCTTCTTCTCTTCTTCTTACTTCTGAAAAGGGATTAAGAGACTGAGAGTCTCTTATTGTAGAGGATTCTTGAACACAAGGGAAGGGTTGTCCCTGTGTGGTTCAGACTTTGTAAAAGGAGTTTTACAAAGAGAATGGAAAATCTCAAGTGGGTTTCTTGAGGACTGGATGTAGGCGCGGGAAGTGGCCGAACCAGTATAAATCAAGTTTGCATTCCTCTCTTCCTTTAAACTTCTTTTATTTATTGCTATTTATCTTTTGCTTTAAAGAAGTTTATTTTGAATTGTCTTTTGAGTAATTCATGTTAAGGGTGCATTGTTAATCCAAAAAGAAAGAGTGATAGTTCAATTGGGGAATAGTCTTTGCATCTTAATTCAACCCCCCTTTTTCTTAAGGTAACTGAGGCCATTTGTCCAACATCCTATTCTTGACAACTCGCTTCTCTAAGAAGACAAACTTTCTGGAATGATAAAATGAAGTCACATGAACGTCTATATTTTTACTTGAAAACACAGTCAATCAAATGCCTTTTTATTTTTTTTTATTTTGAAACTTATTTTTTATTTTGAAACTTATTTGTTTTGAACTTTACTCATTGTTTTACGGCAACCCCACCAACGTGCAAGACGAGTAATCTCTGATTGAACGGTCTTGGAAGTCCAAACTCAGGAGCACAGGTCGCTTGAGCAAACTGACCAATGGCTTGCACTTGAAAATCCTGATGAGTCATTAGAGACATCTAATAACAGTTTTCAAAATTGCCCCATGTGTGGCATCTCTTGTCAATGTCAGGATTTACACGCGATTCTCCTCAAATTTCAGCCAGCCCGCATCAATTAGACCTTGCACCTTACGCCTGAGGGTCATACAGTGCTCAATGGAATGCCCCAGGGCTCCCCCACGATATGCACATGTTGCGTTCGAGTCATATCCTCAGAAAAATGGGGGTTTGAGGGAACCTAGTAGGGGTTATGGCTACCATTGCGTTATCAAGTAGATATGGGAGCAAGTTAGCATATGACACCGGAATTTGGGGTGAATCCTACAGGCTTTTCGCTGCAAAATTCATTTCTTGGTTGGTGTTTTTTTTGGTTTGTGCTAAAGGTGGTCTTCGTCATTGGAAGTGCGGTAGACAGGCTTTGTGGTTGATTTAGGGATGGCCTTTGTGGATAACTGGGTGGTGGGTAAGGAGGTGGTTTGTTATTGACTGAGTAATGACATTGTTGGGTTTGGTGGGAAACTTGGCCGTATAGGAATGGCAGTCACAGCATGGGTTTCTCCCTCATCCTCACCCTCTTTATTTGCCCCAGTTTTCTCATTCGTCTAAGCAGGATGATTAAATTTGCCTCTTTTCGGACCCACATCGATCCTTTCACTGGCGAAGACCAAATCCGCAAAGCTTTGAGGGTGCGTAGCCCACCATCTTTTCATAGTAGAGTATCGATAATGTGTCTACCATCACGATTATCGTCTCCCTTTCCATCATTGGGGGTACCACTTGGGCCGCCAGATCCCTCCACCTTTTGGGCGTGTTCTTTGAAAGATCTGTCCCCTTTTTTGCAAATGTTCTGTAGTTGCATCCTATCCGGAACCATATCAAAATTGTACTGATACTACCTAACAAAGGCAACCATTAGGTCCTTCCAAGAATGGACTCGGGAAGATTCCAAGTTAGTGTACCAGGTAACAGCTACCCCAGTAAGACTTTCTTGGAAGGAATGTATTAGCAATTCCTCATCTTTTGCGTATTCCCCCATCTTCTGACAATACATCTTTAGATGGTTCTTGGGACAAGTAGTCCCCTTGTACTTGTCAAAGTCCAGCACCTTGAACTTGGGAGGGGTGATGATATTAGGTACTAGGAACAACTCTTCTAGGTTAGCAAAGGCATAATCATCACCTCCTTCAATGGCCCTGAGCCTTTCCTCTAGATGATCCAACTTTCCCATTTCTGCCATAGCATGAGGGTTTTTAACCGCTGTGGAATGTGAGGGTTGTGGTTGTGGGTGACACTGAGGGCCTTCCAAAGGGTTTTGTAGGGGTATACCACCAACTGCTTGCCCTTCCGTGGCATATCCGAGGCAAGGCTCGAAGTCGGCTAGATTGTGGTGGGGAATTTCATGTGTCCCCCCCACGGTTTAAGAGACATGTGCATGATCAGTTTGGGGTTGTTGGCTCTCAATGGGTATAGGAGTGGAGTTATTGACATTCTTATTGGGAGTGTACGCCACTTTGGGTGGCGTATAGTTGAGAGGCAAACC
Source organism: Glycine soja (assembly GCF_004193775.1). Lineage (NCBI taxonomy): Eukaryota > Viridiplantae > Streptophyta > Magnoliopsida > Fabales > Fabaceae > Glycine > Glycine soja. The sequence continues at coordinate 34,895,480 of NC_041013.1, forward strand.
ATATGGCGGGAAGGCATGCTCGTTTTGAATTTGCACATCATGGGGGCTGCCCGTACTTCCCAAATCTTTGCCTGCCATAACTGAGGTTGGATGATTCATTTGGTTGAGGCCAGATGGGGGCATCAGGTTCCTCTCAGCAACAGTGCTGGTAGCGGCAATTGTAACCGCATTGGCTTCCATTATCTTCTTCATGCTCATCATGGCCTCCATCATCGTGGCCATTTGCTCTTTCATGGCCTCCATGTCGGCCTTCTTCTTCTCTTGCATCTCCTCTACTTCACCCATTACTCTAGCTCTAGCACAAGTTCGGTGAGGACGCCATAAAGCATGTTTTTTTTTTTTGATAACAATGATTAAGTTCATTTTATTTTATTTTATTTTATTTTTCAAGGAAAGAATGAAATGAGCAATGCAACCAATGAAAAGCATGGATGTATGCGAATGATGTACAGTTGAAGTATTGCGAATTTTTACGCAGGATATGGGGTTGAATCAATTTAGATTTTCAACATGGTCCATGACATCTTTGTCAAGGTGAAACTGGAAGTAACAAGGACATCAACAATCCTAAATATGTTTGGCAGTAGATGAAGTAGTGATGTGACTCGATTCATCTTTTGCCCCAATTTTGCAAGACGGTTACTTCCATATTTCAACTTGACTTGATGAACCTTTTTGTAAAAGCATGAGCTTGGTTCAACCCTATAATCCAAGGAATGGCAATTCTGATCGCCAATACTTCAACAACATCTCATAGGGATGAATGACTCGGGCATACTTTAAGCTTATGCACGGAAAATGTAATTATGAAATTGAGATGCCCGAAGAAACACCATTTCCTAGTTAACCATGCATTAGGTACCATGTTCAATTATTTTGTTTTGTTGTTGTGTGTTTTTTTTTTTTAGAAATGGGTTTATGATCCCAACATGGTTGGCTCATGGTGCCTAACACATGCAACTAAGAATGTAGTGTGAAGTTTCACGCTTCCCTTTTTTTGTTTTTGTAGAGGAAAATACAAGGATCATGTATGAGCAAACAAAAAGTATGTTGAACGCATATGATGATGCAATGACTCATGCAAAATGTGAGGCTGGAATATGATAACGGACAAATGCAGGAACGATATGTTCATTATGATATTATGAAGAGATGCTTATGCGATGCATGATATGAATGCATTTTACGGACACGAGAGCCCGGAAAATTATCTCTTCTTACTTGCGCATTTGGGGGCGCAGTGCCCCATGTGTACAATTAAGAAGGTGATATGGACCTTCCGACTTCCCGTGACAAAGGACGAGACCAACATACAATGCATGCTAGAGATAAAATGTGGGAGTGACTTGATTCGCACTGATTTTTGGAGTAAAAACGTGGGATAAACTCATTTTTTTCAAAAAGTTATAACTAGTCAAGATCTGAGCGACAATACAAACTTCCTAGCGGTTTCTAATCATATGGTCTATCATATGCTGACAATAGCTGAGAAGTCCGTGGATCTCCTCGGGGGCGGAGTAGGTGTCCGCCACTGCTTTGGCCTTGGCTAGCAATCGGGGAAGTTCTTGACTCCTGTTCAAAGTAAGAGCAAATCAGTTCGTCCACATTGTTGCCTCTTGGTGCAATGAATCAATTACCCTTTCCCTTTTCGACGCACGAGCGGTGACCTTGTAGCGGATAGACGGGCCTACCTTCTTGGAGAAAAAGGTGTGAAACCAGCCCCACATAGAGAGCTGGAGTACAGCAAACAATCCTTGCATTGCTTTCTTCACATCGTTGGTCGAAGGTGTCATATAGGTCGGCTAGCATAGCGACAACCGGACTTTCCTTGTGGTTATGATAGGCGAGAAAAACGTCGATCGCTGCCAGGTCCACCAACCCATCCACATTTGGAAAGAGGACTCCCTCGAAAATCAACAGTGTGAGAATATCTATGAATGGGGTCCACTCGCCTTTATCTGCCAAGATTCTTGCTTTTACCTCCAAATATTTTCTCGGTATTCCGACCACCCCATTTTCGACTTGCCTTTGGCGGTCTAATTCCTGCGCCGAGATTTGGACTTTTTTAGAAATTCTGGCCAATGAGGGGTAGAACCCTGAGAAGAGGTATGGTTTCCTTCCCCCTAGAGGACATCCTAGGATCTCTTCAAATTCTTCCACCATTGGTGATAGCTGGAAGTCCCCAAAGATGAAGCACCTCAACGGCTGATCATAATACTGGGCGAGGGAGGCAATTGGTTCCATGGAGACTTCTACCCTAGCTAGGTCCCAAATGCTTACCATAGGCTTTGCGGAAGGCTTGCCGTTGAAGTTGACCCATTAATTGCCCCAACTTTCGTAAACTGGTGACCTCTAAGCTCTTGATTTTGACTTGATAAAACCTCTTTTTAAGCGAAGGCTTTTGACTTGATCCCATGTTTTACTAAAGTGAAATAAAATCTAGTGCGAATCAAAACTCCGACATCTATCATGGGTGGAATGGATGAATGCATGAAGGAATGCATATGACACAGATGCAATTTATGAATACGGGAGCTCGGGAAATTGTCTCCTTCTTAGATACAACGTCTTGGGGTAGCAAAGTGCCCAACGTATGTATTTAAGAAGGTGACACGGACCCTCCGTTGGTTTGCCCAAGAGAGGGGATTAAGACGGAACCCGCACATGATGCACATGCGAAAGGTACAATACGGGGATGTACATAGTATGATAATATTCACTGAACATAAGCAAACGGGTATATGATACTTATGCATGGCAGTGTGAAAAATGGCAAGCAGCGTGTTTGCTCGTGCCCCTATTTAAGGGACCTATAAGGGAGAGAACTAACTAGGCATTTAGTGATAACCCCCAAGGTAGTCATATCTCTTTTGATGGTTTCTAGAGGTATTATCCTCTTTGAAGAACATATTTTAGCAGTAGGGACTACTAGCAACAATAAGTTTTCAAAGAGAAAAGCTCTAGATGAGGGTTCACTGTAATCAAGCAAGTCGGAGACCTAGCATGATCACAGATTCACCTCCACTCCTTATGCTCCCATGAACCCGGGTATAGGGCCCTTTTTCACTCACAGTGTGTGCAAATAGTGTTGGTGTTTGTGTGCATCAAATGAATAAATATTTACTTCATGCATCCATTTAAAACACACTAAAAGCAACAAAGAGTTTATATACACAAGAACATAATGAAAGGAAACCAACAAAGGGGTAAGTCACGGTAAAACATTGCACAAAATTAAATGGCCTAACTCTCTAAAAACAGTCCCCAGTGGAGTCGCCAACTGTCGCAACCTACCCTTCGGCGGGAGGGCGACGCGAGACTCGCGGGATGCGTGTTCCACGAAAGGAATACGCGCGGAGTCGCCACCAACGTTTATTTGAGGAAAACGTCGGAAAAACCGGAAAAGACGCGATCTACGAACTTTTAAGTGAAAGGTTCGGGAGTTGTATTTACGCACGGGGAAGGTATTAGAACCCCACACGTCCGCCCCAAGGGACGGCAGCCTTTAATCGAATGTGCAAACATGACTTTGATTTTTATGTTCCCTTTTATGTTCTTATATCCTTTATACCCTTTATATTTTTTTCTTTTTTGTGGTCGACAAGGGTGTTTCCCTTTGCTCCTACGTATTCCTCAATTTGTGATGAGGAAATCAGACCTACGTAGTTCTTTCGGAACAAAGTGTTTGGTTAAGTTGTTTTTGTCATTTTTGCAAAATATGTTTTTATTGAACAAAAGGTCATTTAAGGTGTTGAACCATTAAACGGTCTTTTGATTTTGAAAGGGGAGAAACGTTAAGGCGTTGGACCATTAACGATCTCTTGTTTTTGAAAGGAGAGAAACGTTAAGGCATTGGACCATTAACGATCTCTTGGGGTGGTCGACAAAAGCGGGGCTTTTGCTCCTACGTATCCTCAATTGCGATGAGGAAATCAGACCTACGTAGTTCTTGCAAAAGCGGTAAAGTCACATGTTGATTTTATGCTTTTGAACGGTCCATGTTAACCGATAAAAGCAAAGAGGACCGTTTAAGGCGTTGGACCTTAAAACGGTTTTTTAGTGATTTTTCAGAAAAAACTTGATTTGTGAGTTGATTTTAGTCTTAGTTTCACTTTGGTTATTAATCAATTCATTCAAGGAAACTTCCAAAGAAAAACGTCCGATTGATTTTTTTATTATTTTATTCAAAGATATTTTGATTATTTTATTATTATTTTTCAAGATATTTTGATTATTTTATTATTATTTTACTTTTTTTGGTTTAACCGAGGTTATAGCGTGAACGATCGGTTAGATTTCGTTTTAACAGTGATTAAACGAGACTACAACACAAATGATCGGTTGAAATTCATTTTATCATTTATTAGACGAGAAAACGGCTTAAATAAATGGTTAAAGCACGTTAAAAACTGAAGAAAAGAAAACTGAAAGTAAACAAAATTAAAGTGAAAGTACACAAAACAAGAAATGAATTGAAAGTCTCGAATTCGAAAACTTACCCGTTGAAGAACGAAGAACGAACGAAGAACGAACGAAGAACGGATGAAGAACGGTGAAGAACGACGAAGAACGATGAAGAATTTCCACAGAATCGCTTACGGAAGCGTTACGGAAGTACTTCGACTTGATTTTTCTTCACGAAAACGTGTTTTTTGCCCAAAATAGCCGAAATGCATAGCCAAAGGGGTTTTGAACCTTTTGAAACAGCTCCCCCTCCCCTATTTATAGAAAAAAAAGGAGGTGCTTGCCGCCCAAAGACTTAATGAAGAAGATTTCTAAGCGCACCCGAATTACTAAGTTCACCCCCCTTTTCGTATTTTACGGAAAAGTTACGGAAGCCTTACGGAACTGTTTTCGAATTTGATTTTCATCTTTTTTCTTTTCCCTTTTACCAATGTTAAGTGGAATATGCTTACCCAAGGTTTTCGGAAATTTTACGGAAGTATTACGGAAGCCGCGGAAGCCCCGAAAACCATTTTTCAAAAACGTGGAGGAGCTTGCCGCCCAGTTGCTTCCTCCTTAAGCAACCCAACTTCCAAAATGTTCTAGAAGGGCCTAGATTTGAATTGCTATTTACACCCCTATCTTGATAAGTTCACCCCCTTACCTTTTTTTGGTGATTCTTTTTTCGTAAAGTTACGGAAACTTACGAATCTCGTAACGATACTTGTTTTCTTTCCGTAATGTTACGGAACCTTGTGGATTACATAATCATCCCCCTTTTGACTTACGGAATGTTACGGAACCTCACTTAATTATGCAACGATGCTTCCATTTGATTTCCGGTGTGTCACGGAAACTTACGGATTGTGCATCAATATATTTTTTTGGTTTTTCGGCATGTCCTGGAATTTCACAAATTGCCCAATGATGGATGCCAAACACCTCACAAGGACCAAAGAAAGGTCGCATGTCATCAAGCAAAGGTCCCCGGACGAAATTAGGGTATGACACCACCCATCTCAAGAAGCAGAGGAAAGGACTTTCTGTATGTTGGTCTGATGATACAGAGAGTGAACAAGAAAGTGATTCTGACAGAGATGTGAATGCACTCACTGGGAGATTTGAATCTGATGAAGATTCAAGTGATATTGATATTGAAATCACTTTTGATGAGCTTGCTATATCCTATAGAGAACTATGCATCAAAAGTGAGAAGATTCTTCAACAAGAAGCTCAACTGAAGAAGATCATTGCAAATCTGGAGGCTGAGAAGGAGGCACATGAAGAGGAGATCTCTGAGCTTAAAGGAGAAATTGGTTTTCTGAACTCTAAACTGGAAAACATGACAAAATCAATAAAGATGCTGAATAAAGGCTCAGATGTGCTTGATGAGGTGCTACAGCTTGGGAAGAATGTTGGAAACCAGAGAGGACTTGGATTTAATCATAAATCTGCTGGCAGAACAACCATGACAGAATTTGTTCCTGCCAAAAACAGCACTGGAGCCACGATGTCACAACATCGGTCTCGACATCATGGAACGCAGCAGAAAAAGAGCAAAAGAAAGAAGTGGAGGTGTCACTACTGTGGCAAGTATGGTCACATAAAGCCCTTTTGCTATCATCTACATGGCCATCCACATCATGGAACTCAAAGGAGCAGCAGCGGAAGGAAGATGATGTGGGTTCCAAAACACAAGATTGTTAGTCTTGTTGTTCATACTTCACTTAGAGCATCAGCTAAGGAAGATTGGTACCTAGATAGCGGCTGTTCCAGACACATGACAGGAGTTAAAGAATTCCTGGTGAACATTGAACCTTGCTCCACTAGCTATGTGACATTTGGAGATGGCTCTAAAGGAAAGATCACTGGAATGGGAAAGCTAGTCCATGATGGACTTCCTAGTCTGAACAAAGTACTGCTGGTGAAGGGACTGACTGCAAACTTGATCAGCATCAGTCAGTTGTGTGATGAAGGATTCAATGTAAACTTCACAAAGTTAGAATGCTTGGTGACAAATGAGAAGAGTGAAGTTCTAATGAAGGGCTGCAGATCAAAGGACAACTGTTACCTATGGACACCTCAAGAAACCAGTTACTCCTCCACATGTCTATCCTCCAAAGAAGATGAAGTCAAAATATGGCATCAAAGATTTGGACATCTGCACTTAAGAGGCATGAAGAAAATCATTGACAAAGGTGCTGTTAGAGGCATTCCCAATCTGAAAATAGAAGAAGGCAGAATCTGTGGTGAATGTCAGATTGGAAAGCAAGTCAAGATGTCCCACCAGAAGCTTCAACATCAGACCACTTCCAGGGTGCTGGAACTACTTCACATGGACTTGATGGGGCCTATGCAAGTTGAAAGCCTTGGAGGAAAGAGGTATGCCTATGTTGTTGTGGATGATTTCTCCAGATTTACCTGGGTCAACTTTATCAGAGAGAAATCAGACACCTTTGAAGTATTCAAAGAGTTGAGTCTAAGACTTCAAAGAGAAAAAGACTATGTCATCAAGAGAATTAGGAGTGACCATGGCAGAGAGTTTGAAAACAGCAAGTTTACTGAATTCTGCACATCTGAAGGCATCACTCATGAGTTCTCTGCAGCCATCACACCACAACAAAATGGCATAGTTGAAAGGAAAAACAGGACTTTGCAAGAAGCTGCTAGGGTCATGCTTCATGCCAAAGAACTTCCCTATAATCTCTGGGTTGAAGCCATGAACACAGCATGCTATATCCACAACAGAGTCACACTTAGAAGAGGGACTCCAACCACACTGTATGAAATCTGGAAAGGGAGGAAGCCAACTGTCAAGCACTTCCACATCTTTGGAAGTCCATGTTACATTTTGGCAGATAGAGAGCAAAGGAGAAAGATGGATCCCAAGAGTGATGCAGGAATATTCTTGGGATACTCTACAAACAGCAGAGCATATAGAGTATTCAATTCCAGAACCAGAACTGTGATGGAATCCATCAATGTGGTTGTTGATGATCTAACTCCAGCAAGAAAGAAGGATGTCGAAGACGATGTCAGAACATCGGGAGACAATGTAGCAGATACAGCTAAAAGTGCAGAAAATGCAGAAAATGCAGAAAACTCTGATTCTGCTACAGATGAACCAAACATCAATCAACCTGACAAGAGTCCCTCCATTAGAATCCAAAAGATGCACCCCAAGGAGCTGATTATAGGAGATCCAAACAGAGGAGTCACTACAAGATCAAGGGAGATTGAGATTGTCTCCAATTCATGCTTTGTCTCCAAAACTGAGCCAAAGAATGTGAAAGAGGCACTGACTGATGAGTTCTGGATCAATGCTATGCAAGAAGAATTGGAGCAATTCAAAAGGAATGAAGTTTGGGAGCTAGTTCCTAGACCCGAGGGAACTAATGTGATTGGCACCAAGTGGATCTTCAAGAACAAAACCAATGAAGAAGGTGTTATAACCAGAAACAAGGCCAGACTTGTTGCTCAAGGCTACACTCAGATTGAAGGTGTAGACTTTGATGAAACTTTCGCCCCTGTTGCTAGACTTGAGTCCATCAGATTGTTACTTGGTGTAGCTTGCATCCTCAAATTCAAGCTGTACCAGATGGATGTGAAGAGCGTGTTTCTGAATGGATACCTGAATGAAGAAGTCTATGTGGAGCAGCCAAAGGGATTTGTAGATCCAACTCATCCAGATCATGTATACAGGCTCAAGAAGGCTCTCTATGGATTGAAGCAAGCTCCAAGAGCTTGGTATGAAAGGCTAACAGAGTTCCTTACTCAGCAAGGGTATAGGAAGGGAGGAATTGACAAGACTCTCTTTGTCAAACAAGATGCTGAAAACTTGATGATAGCACAGATATATGTTGATGACATTGTGTTTGGAGGGATGTCGAATGAGATGCTTTGACATTTTGTCCAACAGATGCAATCTGAATTTGAGATGAGTCTTGTTGGAGAGCTGACTTATTTTCTGGGACTCCAAGTGAAGCAGATGGAAGACTCCATATTCCTCTCACAAAGCAAGTATGCAAAGAACATTGTCAAGAAGTTTGGGATGGAAAATGCCAGCCATAAAAGAACACCTGCACCTACTCACTTGAAGCTGTCAAAGGATGAAGCTGGCACCAGTGTTGATCAAAGTTTGTACAGAAGCATGATTGGGAGCTTACTATATTTAACAGCAAGCAGACCTGACATCACCTTTGCAGTAGGTGTTTGTGCAAGATATCAAGCCAATCCCAAGATAAGTCACTTGAATCAAGTAAAGAGAATTCTGAAATATGTAAATGGCACCAGTGACTATGGGATTATGTACTGTCATTGTTCAGATTCAATGCTGGTTGGATATTGTGATGCTGATTGGGCTGGAAGTGCAGATGACAGAAAAAGCACTTCTGGTGGATGTTTCTATTTGGGAAACAATCTTATTTCATGGTTCAGCAAGAAGCAGAACTGTGTGTCCCTATCTACTGCAGAAGCAGAGTATATTGCAGCAGGAAGCAGCTGTTCACAACTAGTTTGGATGAAGCAGATGCTGAAGGAGTACAATGTCGAACAAGATGTCATGACATTGTACTGTGACAACATGAGTGCTATTAATATTTCTAAAAATCCTGTTCAACACAGCAGAACCAAGCACATTGACATTAGACATCACTATATTAGAGATCTTGTTGATGATAAAGTTATCACACTGGAGCATGTTGCCACTGAGGAACAAGTAGCAGATATTTTCACAAAGGCATTGGATGCAAATCAGTTTGAAAAACTGAGGGGCAAGCTGGGCATTTGTCTGCTAGAGGAGTTATAGCAGTTACTTCTATCTGAACGTGCTCAAACTTCTCACTCAACATTAATAGCACGTTCACTACTGGGCCAAAACAAATTCAACCTCCGTTTCACACGTTCTCCTACATTCCTCATTCAAACTTACATTTTCGTGGCAGTCTCGTTTTCATCAGCATTCCCCAACACTTCTCAGATATTCACGAAACCACTCCCAAAGCTCTGCTTCTCCATGGCTACCTCACCAAAAGAAACCTCATCCCCTGTTTCACCCTCTGTACCATCATCTCCATCATCCTCCAAAACTCCATCAAACCAGGAACAACCTGCACTCAATATCCAATCCATACAAATGATTCCTGGTCCAGGCCCTGTTCCTGAGAAACTGGTCCCTAAAAGACAACAGGGAGTGAAGATTTCTGAAAACCCTAGCTTTGCAACAAGCCCTAGGGAAGAAGACACTGAGATGGATAAGAAGATCCGCAGTTTTGTGAATAGCATTTTGAAAAATGCTTCTGTCCCTGATGCTGATAAAGATGTCCCAACATCTTCCACCCCAAATGCTGAAGTCCTCTCTTCATCCAGTGAAGAGAAATCAACAGAGGAAGAGGATCAAGCCACAGAGGAGACCCCTGCACCAAGGGCACCAGAACCTGCTCCAGGCGACTTCATTGACCTAGAAGAAGTAGAATCTGATGAGGAACCCATTGCCAAAAAGTTGGCACCTGGCATTGCAGAAAGATTACAAAGCAGAAAGGGAAAAACCCCCATTACTAGGTCTGGACGAATCAAAACTACTGCACAGAAGAAGAGCACACCAATCACTCCTACCACATCCAGATGGAGCAAAGTTGCAATCCCTTCCAAGAAGAGGAAAGAAATTTCCTCATCTGATTCTGATGATGATGTCGAACTAGATGTTCCCGACATCAAGAGAGCCAAGAAATCAGGGAAAAAGGTGCCTGGAAATGTCCCTGATGCCCCATTGGACAACATTTCATTCCACTCCATTGGCAATGTTGAAAGGTGGAAATTTGTATATCAACGCAGACTTGCTTTAGAAAGAGAACTGGGAAGAGATGCCTTGGATTGCAAGGAGATCATGGACCTCATCAAGGCTGCTGGACTGCTGAAAACTGTCACCAAGTTGGGAGATTGTTATGAAAGTCTAGTCAGGGAATTCATTGTCAACATTCCCTCTGACATAACAAACAGAAAGAGTGATGAGTATCAGAAAGTGTTTGTCAGAGGAAAATGTATTAGATTCTCCCCTGCTATAATCAACAAGTACCTGGGCAGACCAACTGAAGGAGTGGTGGATATTGCTGTTTCTGAGCATCAAATTGCCAAGGAAATCACTGCCAAGCGAGTCCAGCATTGGCCAAAGAAAGGGAAGCTTTCTGCAGGGAAGCTAAGTGTGAAGTATGCAATCCTGCATAGGATTGGCACTGCCAACTGGGTACCCACCAATCATACTTCCACTGTTGCCACAGGTTTGGGTAAATTTCTGTATGCTGTTGGAACCAAGTCCAAATTTAATTTTGGAAACTATATTTTTGATCAAACTATTAAGCATTCAGAATCTTTTGCTGTCAAATTACCCATTGCCTTCCCAACTGTATTGTGTGGCATTATGTTGAGTCAACATCCCAATATTTTAAACAACATTGACTCTGTGAAGAAGAGAGAATCTCCTCTATCCCTGCATTACAAACTGTTTGAGGGGACACATGTCCCAGACATTGTCTCGACATCAGGGAAAGCTGCTGCTTCAGGTGCTGTGTCCAAGGATGATTTGATTGCTGAACTCAAGGACACATGCAAGGTGCTGGAGGCAACCATCAAAGCCAACACAGAGAAGAAAATGGAGCTGGAACGCCTGATCAAAAGACTCTCAGACAATGGTGTTGATGATGGAGAAGCAGCTGAGGAAGAAGAAGATGCAGCAGAGGATACAGAATCAGATGATGATGATTCTGATGCCACCCCATGACCATCAGACCTTTATTTTTTTGCTTTTTACTCTTACTAGCTATTGGGGCATGTCCCTTTGAACAATTGATTGTTATTGGTCTGTAATATTTGCACATTAATTTCATGCATTCTACTCTTGCCAAATTCTGTCTAAAAAGGGGGAGTAGTAGGATATTATGCATGATCTATGATTTTGAGGGGGAGTAGTATTTATACTGCTGCTGCTGATGATGATTGATGTAAGCTACTGAAACTAGTAGCTGATAGAAGATGCTGCAGTGAACTGCTGCCTAGCAGAATATTCACTTCACAGCAGTAAGAGCATGGAGACAGGGGGAGCAGAAAGCTGATGTCACGTGAGATGTCTTGACATCCTGGAAAAGACTTGTAGATTTGCAACTTGCAGAATTTTGCTGTCACCACTACAGATACTGCTGTGCTTGATTACTCTGATAATGAAAGTTGCTGATCCCACTTGCAAGACTGCTCGTACCTGCTCAGGAAGTGTCTAAGTATGTTTTAGACAAAATTTGCCAAAGGGGGAGATTGTTAGTGCTTAGCTTTACTTAGTTTTAAAAGATTGGCTAAAATTTTGTTAAAACATAAGCACTTAGACAATGAAGGAAAGCTGGAGTTGCTGCACATGATGTCTAACATTATGTCAAGGAATCAGATTGGGCTGCACAATGCACAAGGCAAGATAAAATGTCAAATGAAGAATTGAAGCTGCAGGATCCACGATGTCGGATACAATGTCCAGGACATCCTGCCCGAAAATACTGGACACATAAATCTGTTATATCTTTAACAGATTAATGTGCAGTCAACAACAGATTAGGAGCTCTATCTTTAGGAACGAATTAAAAGATAATTAAAGATTGAATTACTAACTTGAATAGTTTCGTTCAGGGATTAGAGATTGAAGATAAAAACTAAAAGATAAAACTTTATCTTTTAGATCTTTAAGTGCAGATTTTTCAGGAGAATGATAGAGCTTATCCAGCGCAAGTTGTTGCAGCCCAGATACGAACACTGCTATATAAACATGAAGGCTGCACGGGTTTTTAATCAAGTCAGAGATTGAAGAGTTATTTTGTGAGTTTTGTGACTTGAGTGTTTTGTGAGCCACCTTGATGCTACCCTAACATCAAGTGTTGGACCTGAGTGTGTAGAGTTGATCTCTATTGTTCAGAGAGCAATCTCTGGTGTGTCTTTGATTTGTTTGTAAACACGGGTGAGTGATTGAGAGGGAGTGAGAGGGGTTCTCATATCTAAGAGTGGCTCTTAAGTAGAAGTTGCATGGGTAGTGGTTAGGTGAGAAGGTTGTATACAGTGGCTGTTAGATCTTCGAACTAATACTATTTTAGTGGATTTCCTCCCTGGCTTGGTAGCCCCCAGATGTAGGTGACGTTGCACCGAACTGGGTTAACAATTCTCTTGTGTTATTTACTTGTTTAATCTGTTCATACTGTCATATACAATCTGCATGTTCTGAAGCGCGATGTCGTGACATCCTGTACGACATCTGTCCTCAGTATCAGAATTTCAATGGCGCTAAGCGCGCTTTCACGGACAGAAAGCCCTTTTATAAGTCTGATTTGCGGAGAATGAAAGGAGAGGAAAAATAGAGAGAAGGAATAGCCGTCAGAGCTTGAAGAGTGAAATATACAGAGGCAAAGAACAAAGCAAGAAGCCAAGTTTTGATCTTTTAGGAAGTGTTGTGAGTTTTTGAGTGATTGTGAGATTCCTAGTGGTGGAGGAGACATCCCCACTCCTTTGTAAGCAAGCAATTTCTCCTAATTCCTCTTCTTCATTGTAAAAAGAGCTTCCTTGCTATGGAAAGCTAAACCCTCAGTTGGGGATTCTTGCTAAGTAATTGATGTAAACTTTTTCCCTATTTAATTAAGGTTGTTTTTATGTGTTCATTGTTTCTATCAGTACTTTATGATTGCATGCTTGTGGCTTGATCACCCATATGTGTGTTCTGTTAGGGGCTTTAGCATTGAAAGATGTATTGTCTCCTTAGAACTTGATAGAGCAGGATTAGGTTACCGTATGTCTGGACACGGAGTGCGGTAATTTATTTTTTATTATGCTGTGATCATAAAGCTGTTCAATTAAGCTAAGTTCAACAAGAGACATCTGTGAACGAAGTTTAATTAGAATTAGGCTAAACTCACGAGACATCGGTGTTTAGTACTTGAGTCTTCAACATAGAACACAGAAACATCTTTAATTAGAGACACATCTTTAATTACATCAATTTGCTCAGTAAGAGGACCCAACACCTTTAGATATCTGTTTTCACACTTACTTGCTCATGTTTATTGCTTTGTAATTAGAATAGAACATATTTTTACTTTTATTCATAATCATGATTTCTATTTGCAAATGCCTGCTTATTGAATAAACCTTTACCAAATGAACAAGCTCCCTGAGTTTGATACTCGATTCACACCATTTTATTTATTTACTTGACGACCCGGTGCACTTGCTGGTAGATTTCGCATCCACACAAACAAGTAGTATCCCGACTAGCAAACATCATTTATGCAAGAAGAACAACATGGATGAAGGGTTAGGAAGAGACCATGATTTGAAGCGCACAAGATGTCTACTACACCTAAAAGAAGAACAACAAGCACACAAGATGAAGGGTTAGGAAGAGACCATGATTTGAAGCACGCGTGAAATCTCAACCAACAGATCTTCCTTCCCCAATGTGTTAATCCCGATAATGACCTCGTGATCAGGATGCGACGCGATGATATTGGTAATCTGAAATCAGACACCAACTGTATCAAGCAAAAAAAGAAAAAACAAAAAATGGATACATAAGAAGCAGGAATTTCACGTTGATGAAAACGAGCATTTAGGTTAGGTTAACCTGTTGAGCCACGACATGACGAGGCGGAAAATCATAGATAAGATTGGAGTAGGTGTTGTCAAGGTGAACAACGTCAACAACGGGAATGTGTCGGAGCGCGTCGCGAAGCACGTGCCGAGACTTGGTTGCTCGCTCGTACATGGCATCCCACCTGAACTCCCTGGTGTAGAGGATGCAACCGAAGTCTGGTGAGGCCCCGGAGGCCGGAGGACGGCGATGGCGGAGCGAGAGCAGTGGCGGTGCTAAGCAGAGAGTCTGGTGAGGATATGGTTTGGGATTAGAGAAAGAAAGGGTTCAAGAGAGGTTTTGGGTTGGGAAAGTGGTTGCGGAGCAGGGGCTAGGGCATATGAGGAGACGCAATTATACTGGTGTACGAAGATGGGCTTACGCAATAGCTGTCGTTGACTTATTAACCCTAATTACAAAATTGCCACTACCTTACATTCTAAGACGGTTCTTTCTAACCACCTTAGAATGTGCGACGTAAAAAACATTATTTGTCCCCCAAATTACAAAATTTCCACCGCCTCCTATTCTAAGATGGTCCTTGAGAACCGTCTTAGAAACATCATCGTAAATAACCGCTTTTCTAGTAGTGTATCCACCACACCCTACTACTGTTGGAAATTGATAGACTTCTAACATTTTTTTACCAATAAGTGTGAGTGTGAATTAGAAAATTTGTGAGAGAATTCCACACCCTTTCTTTGCCTATATAAACATCCATCCATTCCCCCTTGAATATGATAAGTCCATCTCCATCTCCAATTCCTCGGCTGATATAATTTCTCTAAAAAAATTTTGTGTCCTTGTTTACTCTAAATTTTTAATGTCTAATTTCTTTCTCCTTAATTATGCATAGCTTAACTAGCTAGGCAAAATGAGGACAAGGCGATGGCCGACACATGTAACTGTAAGAGGAAGGAAAATAAGAGCGAAAGTGTGTTTGGAAAATAATAATGTTGTCAAAGTGAGACCTCCCTTGCAAAAGAAGCTTACAGAGCTTCAAGGAGCAATTCCTGGGAGTGAGGGAATGGACATGCACACTTTGTTCCAAAGCATTGAACAATTCATACTTCAACTTGAAGCTAAAGTGACGATCCTAAGGTCTTTGTCCAATTTGTATGGAGTATAGAAGGAGACAACAACACTCATTAGAATTCAACCTATTTAGAAACTCCATCTGGGCTCTACATACATAAAGGGTGAAGATAAGGTTAACACCATTGGATGCAAGAGCAGCCATGAGCAGAGCAACAATTAGATGTGGGTACATATCCTTTACCCCTAATCGGGACCATAAATGGCCTCTATTAGTTTAGAACCCAATTTTGAACAAATACCCATATGAACAGAGTGAGAGGAAAGGATAGAATAGGGAAACTTATGAAGGTGCCACATGAATGTGAGATGACATGCGAGAGACGTAGTCAGGGCACCACCATAGCTTGCTGATATGAAAAAAGGGACACCAGGGAGGGCACCATCACAGCTTAGGATGGTGAACCTACCGGATGAAGGCACGACAGAGAGAATGAGGAAGGACACGACGACGGAGGTAACGAAAGGAGGCAACGTCGTTAATGGATGAAGGCATGAGTGATGGCACGAGGTAATGGCATGTTTTCTTAAAAAACGTTGTTATCTTCGTTGCCTCTATTTACGATATTGCCACCGCTCGATCTGTTTCTCTTTTCTGTAATATTCAACAATTCTATTTATTAAATTGTCGTATGTTTGGATAGAAAATTTTAACAATTCAAGGAAATTAAAATACATGATATTTGAATTATTTGTAGTTGAATATCTCTCATTTTTTAAATTCTTTGTTTGGATAAAATAATTCAAATTTATTTTATTTGATTTTTTTTTAAATTGAATAATTTAATTTTCACTCAATGTAAAATTTTATTTTTAAATGTTTATTTTAAAAATTGAACTTTAACTTTATTAAAAATAAACATTAATTAACCAATATTTAAATATCTAATAATTTAAAAATTATTTTAATTTAATATTAAAATTATTTTCCTTTTAATTTCGTTACTGCAAGAACACACATCTCAAACGCAGCACACATGATTTCATTGCTAGACGTTGAAAGCGAAAACAAAGAGAAGCAACAAGATAGGGTGGGAGAAACAGGAAGAGTATGACTTCATGCTCATGAATTTTGATGGATCCTCGATCTGGGCCGGCAACGTGTTCAACAACAATTCATCCATTTTTTTTCCGATTTTCAACTAGGATCTTGACTTCTCCAATGATTACGACAGGGATACTAGTGTCTATCTGTCGTTAAAGGTTTTTGTTGAACATATCAATGATTCTCTATCATCATTGGAGAATTTGAAATTTTATATTTTAACTAATTAAAATTCCTTATACAAATGCCAGAATTTTAAACTTAAATTTTGCATCCAAACAACTTATTTCATTAGTATTTAAATTCTTTTAAAAAAATGAATTACCCCTTAGATTCTCTATCCAAGATGCTGTATAGGGTTTCTCTGCTCCAACTAATTATTAATTTCAGCTGTGAGTATGTCAACACCGCTAGGGTAGCAATGGATCGGAGATTTCAGGCGCTATATATCCCGCTGTGTGAGGGTTTTACGGTCGGAGTTTTTTTTTTTTCAATAAAATTTGGGCAAGAGTTTTCCTGATCAGATTTCAAAGGAAATTTTCCAATATGATATTACGAGAGGAAGAGTAGTTTTATAGTGCTGTTTAGATTTTATAGGCTAGCTTCATCCAACCTCAATTTGGAATATTGAATTTTATAATTAGTCACATTATTCAAGTGTGCTTTGTTATATCCACAATGGTAGCTGTGGTCTATTAAAAATTTGTAGTTTCAAAATGGGCGTCTAATAAAGATATACCATGAATTTAATAAATTATAGTTATAATATTTAATTGTAGGTTGATAGATTAATGTCTATATTTTAAATTGATTTTTTTAAAATCGTTGTATATTATAAATAGGTCATGTTTATGTCCACTGGATGAGGAAAACAATGGTATAATTGGTATTCATACTACAGTTTTTTGACTGTGGAAAAAAACACGTTTGGTCTAAAGTCAATAACATTGTAATAAATATATACGTAGAAATTAACTAACTCACATGATCTTAGATTATATAATATTTTTCCAAAGGAGATCATAATAATTTTCGTGCAAAAATTTATTTTGGTAATTGGTACTTGCATGTGTTACAACTGTGTGATTTTTCTTTTTAGGGAATGATAAATTAGTAATTAAAAGGTCAATTATATTATTGAGAGTTAGCCAATTATGATTAAGGATAAATAAAGTGAGAATGAATGGAAAGTTAATAAAATCGTCTATTAATATAATTGATGCAGACTACTGTTAATAATAAATATTTTGCTCATTAACCAAAAAACCTTATTCATGAACAATGTATAGAAATAGAATCGAGATAGTTCACGAGCAGTTAATTATCATTTCCCATCCATCAAACATGAACATGAGTTGAAAGTTGCAGCACAAGAAGGTGACACTAAACCTTTAATTACACACTAATTCAGGAGGATTCACACATTCTGGAGAACATGTATTTGGTACCATTCGTTGAAACACCTTTGCATATTGTTGTGTGTGTTGGACATGTCCAATTTGCCAGACGGAGATTATGAGGTTGAAACCATCATTTGCTTGGAATATGGCGGTGCTTGGCTTCGTAGACATCAACAAAAACCTCGTCCGAGTCAAAGGGAGAGATGGTTTAACTCCATTGCATTTTGCAAGCCAAACAGGAGAAGTTGACCTTTAGCTAACTTTTGGCTTGTCTAGACTCCATTGAGGATGTGGCTGTTACAAGTGAGACTGCACATAATATTGCATTTAGATATCAACAATACCGAGGCACACTCTAATTAGGTTGTTGGTAAAGACCGAGATATATTAGGTGGATTGGATGGTTAAGGAAAAAGGAAAAAGAGAAAAAGTGCAAGTTTGATTTGCTCTAACAAAATTAACATTTGTTGAAAAAAAAGTTGTTAGTAAAGACTAAGGTCAACAACATTGGCAGAACTAGCTCTCTGCAAAATTAGACATAGTTCATCCATATGATGTGATGGTGTATGCATGTTGTGTATTTGACTGTATTTCTGGGTACAAATTGTGGTTGAAACATATATTGTTTACTGCACATGATGTGATGGTGTGCACATTAATTTGAGGACTTTTGATATTGTATCATTTTTTATTTTGAATTTTAAGATAATTATTATAAAAGTTAATAAATTAATTAGAAAGCATGGTGATTTATGATTTAATGTCAATGCAAGACTTTTTTTTAATAAAAGAGAGAAAGGATAACAAAGTGA
Organism: Glycine soja; assembly: GCF_004193775.1. Lineage (NCBI taxonomy): Eukaryota > Viridiplantae > Streptophyta > Magnoliopsida > Fabales > Fabaceae > Glycine > Glycine soja. The sequence continues at coordinate 34,913,924 of NC_041013.1, forward strand.
TATCCTATTGCCACAATAACAACAAATAACAATTGGATACACCAGAAGAATTTTTTTAAATTAGCTACAACAAAATTAATAGCTAATCTCTAGTAAAAAGATTTAACTACAAATGTACAAAATTGCTATAATATTGATTGTAGCATGAGACAAGTAGCTAATTAACTATGAAAAGTAATCCTAGTCAATTTGTAGTTAATTTTAAAAAAATGTAGTTATTCTGTAGTTAATTTGTAGTAATACATTGCTTAAGTTTTTTTGGTTCCTAGCTATGTAAGTAGGTTATTTTCATAGTAAGCCTGTAGCTAATCTATAGTTAAAATTATTCTATATCTATATTAATTTAAGAATTATTTTCTAGTTGATTCTTAGCTAATTCATAGTTAAATTAAAGATTAATATATATATATATATATATATATATATATATATATATAATTCTTAGTTAATTTAATTTATAAATTATTTTTATTCATTTATATATTCAAATATTTGTCACAATTTGATAATCCAAACAAAATAATCATAGTTAAACAGAAAAACAAAGAAAATAATCCTAGAGAAAGTATTTTTTTAAAAGAAAATATACTTTTAGGAAGTAAAAAATTGAATTGAATTAACCACTAAACAAAATCATATCCATTGATCCGACATAAAATAATATTTTATTTAATTGCATAGACAATATACACCATTTATACTGCAGAAAAGAATTTAAGCATACAAATGATACTTGTCAGCCTGCTTTATATATGTTAAATTTAAGGATGAAAATCAAACGAGGCAAACTTTTCTTTCCATTCAACTACAAGAACAAGACCCCTTGATTCCCACTCTTGAACCAGACATAACATTTCAAACTTGCTAACCAGTAAAATTGCAGCTCCATCCCATCTTCAGTTTTCTCTCTAGATTTCTAGAAATTGAGAAAATTTAGGACCCTCTTTCAAATTATGACCAAGCAAATAAAGGAATTTTTAGTATAATTAATACGAGAATATTCACCTTGCATTAGATTGAGTCACTATTAAATAAAAAGACTTTAACATCGATTTTAAAAGAGAGTTTTAACATTGGTTTAGAATCGATGTTGAAATGATCAGTGTTGAATGTAGACATTTTTTAATATTGATTTTAAAATCAATGTTGAAAATTATTATTTACATTGGTTTTGACTGAAACCAATGTAGAAATGTGATCAAAATTGTGTATTCTAAAATACTTTCTACTTTGGTTTTGAAAAAATCGATGTTGAAATCGTATACAACATTGGTTTTTCACAAAACCAATGAATGTGCTATACCACATCGGATTTAGCCAAAACCGATGTTGAATGTGTCTTTATAACATCGATTTTGGCTCAAAACGGATGTTACAAAGATACTTTCTACATTGGTTGCAGCTAGAAACGATATTGAAATTAGTGCATTTTTTAAATATTTATTTTATTTGATAATGAACCTAACCTACAAACTCAAAACAAATCCAGACACTTTCTAGAAAAATATGTATTGTATGCATAAAAACTAATAAGTGTACGAAACTATTAAAAGTATAATTCTAAGTATGATATATATGTTTACACAAACAATTTTGAATAAGTCACTAATCTCTACTAGAATTTTTGGAAGAGTTAAAATGACAATATATAGAATAAAGCGGTTTGCTAGTTACTAAGTCATAACAGCATATTTTAAAAAAAATAACTGGGGCAAATCTCCAATCCTCATACTATGCACATTAATTTACTAAAAGGCTATGTAGTAATGGTTAACAGGACAAAATGTATATGTATAGAGTAATTAAATAAAAGAAAAGAAAATGCATCCCTTTCAATCAATTATAACTAAACCTATGGAACAAAATATTTATTGTTGTAGAATAAATACTCTTGATAAATAATATGTGAATGAGAGTGATAGGTGATCTAAGAGATATAGTTACAAGATTGTTAGATGCTTATGTGATTGAAGAGTATGGAATAGAAACAGGTAGGCAGGCGAGACAATAACAGTAACAAAAGTAAAATCAACAGCAGCAACACTTCTTATATGATTCATGGAAATTTTAGATTTTTAGCCAAAGAAAATTGACTAACTAGCTGAGGGATGTAATCAATTGATCCTTTCACCTTCAAGCTCATGAGTTTAAAATTAAATCCAGATTTTTCAAGCTTTTCATTATTTTATGGTTGCTCTACAAACTTGAACACTGGCAAATAGAATACAAATCAGTGAAATAACTTGACCATGTATTTATGACAATCTTCCGTTACACACAAAAAGGAACAAAGAGAGAAATCAAATATTGTTTACCTGTTGCTATGATACTCTCACCAGGTGCAAGGATAGCTCTAAGAGGACGCATGAAATAGCTTTTGGGTGCAGTTGTTTGAAACTAAACATGCATATATTGAATGACAAACAAAGAAATTCATAAGACTAGATAGTCTAATTCTAGTACTGATTAAAATCGTAGGTAATTTCAACAAGTTGAAAAGAAATAAATGAATTACTCTCCTACAAAACTATGGCATTGTAAGAGCAAGAATAAAAAGTTCAGATCAAGACTCAATAAAGGTTGCAACTTCCCTGAAGGCCTTTGGTGTTCTATCTTAGCTTCCTGATACACTAGGCAAACAAAGACAAACTCATTAACCTCCTTCTTCATACTCGGCCACCAAAACATCTGTATAAGGTCCTAGTACATCTTAGTTGCTCCCAGGTGGATACTTAGACTACTTCTATGGCCCTTCTCCAAGATCGCTCTCCTAAGCTCAGGTACACTAGGAACACACACCCTATCCCGGAATCTCAAGACTCCATCAGGTCCCACTCTAAAACTACTATCTCTCCCTGCAACTATGGACTCTAACTAGGCTGACAATAATGGTTCAAACTTCTGACCCTCACGGTTCTTGCTCAAGAGCTCACCGGTGACTATCAACATACCCAACTTAATATTACCAAAGGTGATCTCACATGCTAAACTCATATCTCTAAACTGCTCTAGAAGGTCTAACTCTCTAACCATTAAAGCAGACACCTGAAAGGATTTCCTACTCAAGGCATCAGCTACTAGATTGGCTTTACCTAGATGATAGCTAAGTTCAAAATTGTAATCCTTAAGGAACTCTAGCCATCTCTATTTCTTGTTAATCTCTCTCTGATCAAACAGATATCTAAGGCTCTTATGGTCACTAAACACCTTAAATTTAGATCCATAAAGATAATGCCTCCAAAGCTTAAGAGTAATTGCACTACGGCTGGTAACTCAAGATTGTGCGTGGGATAATTTCTCTCATGAATCTTGATTGTCGAGCAGCATAGGCCACTACCTGGACCCGCTGCATAAGCACTCCACCTAAACCCATCTTGGATGCATCACAATACACCACAAAGGGTTTGCTCGAGTTGGGTAACGCTAAAACTAGTGTAGTAGTCAACCTTTCCTTAAGGGTACGAAAACTACTCTCACACTGGGCATCCCACACAAAAGCTTGACCCTTACGAGTGAGCTTCGTCAAAGGTAAGGCTAGCTTAGAAAAACCCTCTATGAACCTACGATAGTAACCTGCTAAATCAAGGAAACTCCTAACACTGGGCATCCCACACAAAAGCTTGACCCTTACGAGTGAGCTTCGTCAAAGGTAAGGCTAGCTTAGAAAAACCCTCTATGAACCTACGATAGTAACCTGCTAAATCAAGGAAACTCCTAATCTCAAACACTGACTTAGGACTCTCCCAACTCATCACTGCCTCTACCTTGGAATGATCTACTGCTATCTCTCCCCTGGATATAACGTGCCATAGGAAGCTCATCTCCCTACCCAAAACTCACACTTGGAAAACTTCGCATATAGTTTGTTGTCCTTAAGGGTTTGCAACACAACCCTCAGATGTTCCTCATGTTCCTCCCTAGTCTTGGAATACACCAAGATATCATCTATGAAGACCACTACATAATTATTTAGGTAGGGATGAAAAATCCTATTCATGTAGTCCATCAACACACTAGGGGCGTTGCTCACATCAAAAGGCATAAACAAGTACTCATAATGGTCATAACAGGTCCTAAAGGCAGTCTTCAGAATATCCTCAAACTTTATTCTAATCTGGTTATAACCTAACCTGAGATCTATCTTACTGAACAAACAAGCCCCTACTAATTGGTCCATCAAATCATCTATCCTAGGCAAAGGATACATATTCTTAATCGTCACCTTGTTTAATTGACGATAGTCTAGACATAGCCTCATGGTTCCATCCTTCTTCTTAACTAACAACACTGGCGCTCCCCAAGATGACACACTGGGCCTCACAAACTGTTTCTCTAAGAGCTCCTCTAATTGTTTCTTAAGCTCGCTCGGCTCTACAGGGGACATCCTATAAGGTGCTATCGATATAGGTCCAGTATCGAACACTAGGTCTACGGAGAACTCAACCTCTCTCTCAGGTGGTAATCCAAATACCTCATCAAACACCTCCGGAAACTCCCTCACCAAAGGTATATCACTCACAGAGGTTTTGGTCTCAACACTTATACTAGCTAAGATCATGTATACTTGTGCATCCTCCTTCAAAGATGCCTCAACTTGGTTAGCAGACAAAAACATATCACCTTCACTCACGCCAGACTCAGGAAAGACAACAAATTTCTCAAAACAATTTAATAAGACATGGTTGGAAGATAACCAATCCATACCAAGATTAACACCAATGTGGCTCAAAGGTAAAACAACCAAATCAATTAGAAACTGTCTATTAGAAATTAAGACAAGACATTGCAAGCACACATTAGAAGTTAAAACAGACCCACTAGCAGGTGATCCATAATTAAGTCAAATCTCAAAGAAGATACATGCAAAAATAGCTTTTCAACACAGACCCAAGAAATAAACAAATGTGTTGCACCTGAATCATACGATACAACCAAGGGAACTTGACTTATGAAACACATACTGTGTGGCATTAGCACCATTAAGAGCAAACACTCCCCCTGTGGTCCTCGATCGTCCACTTAGGTTATTCAAACCTCCAATCCTCTTCTCCTTCCTCGGATGTGGGCAACTAGTACTAATGTGGCCCTTACCTTGGCAGTGAAAGCAAGTCACCTCTTTATCTATGCACTCACAAGCAATATGGCCAAGCTAACCACACTTTCCACACCGAAGTGGTGTAGAAACATTAGCAGGAGCACCACCACCACCACTTCTACCACCAGGTTGAGACACGCTGTTAGTTGGCTAAAAACTCCCATCAGCTGGCTGAAATCTTCTATTGGCAAGCTAGAATCCACCGACCCTGTACCCCTCAAAATGGTTGCCATATTGCCCAAGAGGGGCAAAATAAGACTTAGCACGGTTGTGAGTCACAAACTTCCTTTTTTTCCCATGACTGACATTGGCATTCCTATAGAATATGGCCTTTTCTCGGTGATCCTCATCAAAGATCCTACACATGTTGATCAACTATGCAAAGTTGTGGATGTCGTGGTAGTTCACCATCATCTTCACTTCTTGTCAGGGGCAATTGATAAACTTCACACATTTACACCTCTCCCTAGCTTCCCTCTGATAATGAGGAAAATACCTTACTAGGTTCTTAAACCTAGTTGCATACTCTGCCACCGTCATGCTCCCCTATTTTAGGTCAAGGAACTTCATCTCCTTCCTGCTTTTCACATCTTCTGGAAAATACTTCTACCAAAAAGTTTGTCTGAAAGTCCCTCATTGAACAGTAGTGCCACCTGCTCCCTCCAGACATGGGCGAGTGTTCTCCCACCAATACTTTGCCTCATCTACCAGGATGTCAGTAGCAAACAACACCTTCTATTGGTCTTGACACTCCATCACCCGAAAGATCTTCTCAATCTCCCTCAACCAAGCCTCAACACCCTCAAGATCATAACCCCCCCTTGAAGGTAGGTGGGTCATTCCTTTGAAAGCAATCCAAACCTTGGTAAGCAACTACTCCTCCATCGCCTCCCTGATTGGCCATGAGTTGTGCCAGGTTGTTTAGGGCCTCGGTAAGAAGTCGCTTTGGCTCATTTCTCGCACAGTGACAGGCAAGAAGCAAAAACTTTGAGAAATGTACCAACACAATAGAGTAAACCTCTGAACAGAACAAAACAAATCCCAACAATACATCAGAGCACACAAGGATACATAGAAAGCTCATAACATATATGGGCGAAAGGTCCGACCTGCTCTGATACTACTAAATGTGACACCCTCTACCCCGCATACATATATGTAATAAACGAAAGGTAAATGCAGAACTAATCAAAAGTTCACCAAACACATTGTATATGAAATCATTTTCAAGGGTAAAAGGTTCACATTCAATTCTCAAGTATCAAAATAGAACTAGCCAACATAAGGAAATCGAATTGTCTCGGCTCAAAACATGGCCAACCAAGTTTAGGAAAAGGAATTCAACTAACAACATAAATTATAAAATAACTACATTGTTCATGGAATTATAATATGTAAAATAAAAGCCCTATGCCATGATGTCACATCTATCAGAGCTTTTCCTTGAGAAAGGCTAAGCCTCTCCATCTCCAGCATGATTATCATCATAAGTTGGCTCACTTGAAACAAAATGGCAATCAACCAAAACACAAACACACACCGAGAGTGAGTTATCACATTTCTAAATAAAATATGGATAAACAAAGACATAAGCAAAATACATTATACAAATATTTATAACTAGCTCAACTTAATACAATCCGCGTCACTTCACTTTATCAGTTAAAATTATTTTTCAATCACCAATCACATTACTCATGAATCACACACTTGATTCAAGATGTAACAACACTCACCAATTTCATAATAAACAATTCACAAGGGTTAGACAACAATTATATTAAGACTCAAGCCTATATGTAATATGGTACCATATCAGTGAAAAATAACACTAAGGCGCTTAGTAGTACATAATAAGACACGCCATATAATGGGTATTAACCACACACTTATTCACAACCATATCACTTGTCCATAATTTAACATCTCACAAGTTAGCTAACTACAAAATATACTTAAGAAATAAATAAACATGTATTATAATAATAAAATATATCTAACTTCAAAGCTTTTAAATATATTTACTTGTAGCAAATATAAATAATACGTCACTATACAAATACATATAATATTAAATATATATACATATATATAATAACAACAAATAATCAAAGTATCGTTTGATAAACATATTTAATTATTAATAATCATAGATAATGTATTATATATATACACACAAATAAAAAATGTATTATATATATATATATATATATATATATATATATATATTAATATAAATAATAACAATAAATATCAAACATATTATTAGATATATACATATATCCTAAACATATTTCAACGAAGTCATGCAAATCCAGTAAATGCCTAATTACATAATGTGAATAAAGCTTTTGTCAATTCAAATAGCTTTAGTCAACTCAAGTATCTAATAACCATTGTACCTATGCATTTCATGATAAATCACCTACACGGAAGAAAAAATAAAGCTTGTGAAATAAAAGTGTCAATATGAGTACATGTATACAATGCGGCATCGGAAATTTTAGAAAGAAAAAAAATCAACAACATTGAAAGACCAATATATTAAGTATAAAAAAATATATATGTAAACTTAAACATCAAAAGGATTTGGAAAGAGGAAAAATAAAAATTCTACTCAGGTTTATGCAAACAAGAGAAACTTTGTCAATTCATGCTAATTAGAAAGAGTATCTATTTCTAGGGTTCACACTCAACACAAGAACCTATCAATTTCACAATAATTTCACATCTGGACATCAATTAGTCTGTCAAACACAGTCAATTTGCAAATAAAAACATAAGAACAAAATTAAATTTCATAAAACAACCCAAAATAATCCAAAAGTTGATCCTCTAGGGATCCCTATACATGTTTAATTATTCTAATCCCCAAGCCTAAGTAACTCATCCCTTACCTCGATGTAGTCGCTCTAGCTTTCTCTGTTAGTAATGGTAGCATTTTTTGTGCTCTCCAGAGCTCTTCCTCTGGTTGCTCTGTTAGGGTTCTTGAGCGTCAGAGAAAAGGGAACAAAAAATGTTTTGTAAAACTACTCTAGGGTTAAAAGTTCCTTTATATAGTGAGAAAACTGATGACCTAATTCTTATTCTTATTTTTTATATTATTTTTTAAAAAAGAGCAAAGGAAACGGGCTGTTACAGAAACTAAAATCGTTAGTTCTTTAAAAGTGGAAGACGAAATATCTCAATTAAAAAGAAATTAAAATCACTTATTTAAGAAAATAGGAGAACAAAAATTATATTTTATTCTTTCTAATTAAGATTAAGTGTTTTTAATATATATAATATAATAAAATGTATTATCAAATAAATTAAACAAAAAACTAATAAACCTATACGTAAAAACTAAAAAATCAACAACATAAATTTGAGGCCTAAGCCTACCGTCTCATTCGCCTTGTGGCAGCCATGACTCTTTTCACCATACCTTGAAAACAAAATTAGATTTAGTGGTGTTTTAAATCCTGGTGGCACTCCTAACCTATTTGCCGGCTCTTCTACAAATTAACCCTTCTCAAAAAGTGAGGTTTTTCTCATTAAACTCTCCTGAAAGCTTATACAAGATTGACCATTTTCTCATAGTTTCAAACCTCAAGATTGTACCTCAAATTTGTCTCTTGAAGATCAGATCATGTGGGCATAAGTAAGCCAAATATGTCCAGTTTAGTGCCAAAACAATGACCTGAAACCTCAAATGGTACCAACTTTGCAGCTACATAACTTTCTCCACAGACCACAGTTTTGAGTGAGACCTTTTTCAACAACTTTTTATTATTAAAATGTAATTCCTCGCAAAAATCTAGAGCCAAATGGATTTTGCAGCTCAATTTGAACGCTTAGGTTCAAAATAGTAAAAAACTAGCTCATTTTGAGATCAAATAACTCAGATTTTGAATCGCAAGGAATGTTTTCATGAGACTAGTTTCTACAGCTCTTTTTTCATCAATTTGAAATCCATTTTGGTCTACATGATGTTACTCATAATGGATTCAGATTTCACCTCTCAAAACCCCATTTCTTAAGTCAATTTGAGCCCAAAGTTGACTTGAATCTCAAATGATGTTTTACTAATATGTAGTTGACATATTGTATCCAAAAAAATCCCACTATTTTCCTTAATATTTTCTTCAAGTAAGTCAAACTTTAAGAAAAATTTCCAATAATTTAATTCTAACTCCAACAAGGTGAGACGTTAAAACCTTCTTTTCTAACTTTATAAAACTCTTACTTAGTCTCAAACTTTGGAAATGATATTAACTTTAATTTTTTTCTAACTTGTGTTATATTGTCATTAAGGACTAAAGTGATATTACAAAGTTGAAGACTGAAGTCACAGTTTGGTTAAGTTAGAGAGCAAAGACCAATGATGTGGTGATTTAGTGCTAACATTCTTGTCAGGGCTCCTTTAGAATGATATGGTATCTAAAATGTATTTGTTTCAAATTAAAATTGAAATGCATTATATTTATATCTTAACTTCCTGAAATTTAAGGGTAGGCATAGCCTTACATGCTTATTATAAGAGGATTTTTTTTCTTTCATGTTTTTTAACTTCCATAAAAGTAGACTTGGGAGGTAATCGAAAATCTCAATACTCCAGCACCCACTTCAAAACCCTAACACAACAAAAAATATCATGAAGATAAGTTGTTCAAAAATTACAAGTGCAACACAAGGTCCCCAAATTGAAAGAGTCGACACAAGTTCCCCTACATTTACAACTACCCCATGCAATTCCCTATCAAACAGTGTTCAGGCACACATAATTCAACAAACTAAGTTTGCCTTACCTCAATCTCATACTATTTGCAATTTCCAAAGTGACCAAAGTTACCTAATGCTAATGAATGACCTTTGTTTTATCATGTCACTCGTGCACTCAACGTGAGACAAAACCATACACTTGGGTATATTATTACTCGCTGAAAACAGAGGTGTGCGGTTCTTTGTTTTGGCTGGTTTAGGTGGACTCTCAATGGCAACACTACTCTTAGGTGACATCATGAAGCTAAAGCTATATTTTTGAAAATAAGTTTAGCCTAAATGTTTGATTCTCTTCTTTATTCTTGTTCAGATTATTTTTTCTATATTTAGTTTAATCTCCATGCACTTATTGTTTTTGTTTTTCCTTCAAGAAAAAATGATTCTGATATGTGATGCACAATAATTCAAAACCATAGCTGATTTTGTTTCCTTCAATTCTTTACAGGTGTGTCTTACTTTTCAATTGATGATTTAGTACATGCAGGATCCCCAGCTTGCTATAATATGTATAGTATGTAGCTAATTTACTGTGTGTCTTATGTTATTTATTGCATTTAAACTAATTTTGCTACTCGTTCTTTAGCCTCTTTTGTAGTCATTAACCAAATTGACCATTAAGGGAAGTATACACATACGTCATATTGAACTTCTAAAATTGGAAAACTAAAAGACAAAAATGCTATACAATAACAATACTATTCATGCAACATTTATCTGTTATCCCAAAAAGGAGAAAAAGAAGCAGAAGCAGAACCAACAACAACTACTACTTAATTTCAAAGTAATACAAGAATAATTTCCTCCTTTAATTTTTTATCATATATTTTTCTTTGAAAAAAATATCTGAACCTAGAGACCACTATACTACCTACGATCAGCAAACAAAGCCATAGTCCTACCCTTACACATAAATCCATAGAACAGTTCCTGCCATAATGAATAATCATGGCATTGTCCAAGTCAGTTTACTTAGAGAAGTTGACTAGTTGAGCATTAGCGCTCTAGCATATTGGAAGGTAGGCCTTGGAAATGGAATCATCTGCCACGTGCTCAGAACATGTGAACTCTAGTTGCACTTAATTCTCTTATCCCAATTGAGGGAATTCACATTCCAAGCTCATCCTGAGTCCCTTTCCCACTACTATTTCTCAATCTATGATAGGAAGAAGGACTTACAGAAGGGAGAAACAGGCTTGCTAAGGCCCAAAAGGAAAATAGCTCCACCAAAGCACTTCAAGGACTACGTGTAGCTGATAACAGAAAGTGCTAAGCTGACTTGAAATGTTGCCTGCCATGATTTCTCTGTCATTGCAATTTTGTTATTGGTGTCCCTTGTCATTGCAATTCTATTCTTTGTTAGTATTTTGTCATAATTCTGTTGTTGCTAAGAATTGAGGATCAGAATGCCTCAATTAGCCTATATATAGCTACTAAGTATTGTAATAAGGCAGGCAAGTTATGAAATATCTACTTTCTATCCCTCTTTGATTCTGGAGGTAGCACTAGGGCTCGAATGCTAGTGACTCTGTGTTTGTTTCTGGTTGTGTTTGTCATTCTGGTTTTTGCTCCTAACAACTTGGTGCTCTCGTTGTCATGGCCGATTACACCTGTTCAAAGTCCAATATGGAAAGGATTGAGGACGCCATTGCCAGGCTTACCTCGAATCAACTATCTTTCACAACTATCCAAAATTCCATGTCCTTGAAATTGGATGAACTTTTACAAAAAATGGCCACCCTCAAAACTCAACCTCACTTTCCGTCACACTCGACAACTTCACCATAGCCTTCTTCCACTTTCCATGGCCCTCGCCTGAAGCTTGAGATTCCGTGATTTGATGGATTTGACCCCCTTGGGCGGATCTTCAAAATCACGCAGCTCTTTGAGTATCACGTGACCCTAGAATCTGAGCGTCTTACTCTTGCTGCCTTCTCCATGGAAGGACAGGCATTACCTTGGTTTCAATGGACGGCTAATAAAGGCCAGCTGACTTCCTGGGTCATTTTCCTAAACACCTTGCAATCTCGTTTCACACCTTCTCAGTACGATGACCCCACCAGAGCGTTAGTCACACTGACTCAACGTGGTACTATCAATTCCTACTTATCAAAGTTTGAAATGTTGGCTAATCAAATCGCGGGACTACCACCGCCTTTCCTTCTGAGCTGTTTTATCTTCGGCTTCACGCTGAAAATTCATCGTGAGGTGCAGGCTCTGCAATCCTTGACTTTAGCTCAAGTAGTTGGGCTGGCCAAATTACAGGAGGAGAAGTTCTTGGACCTTCATCGCTCTCTTCATGGTCGTTCCTTGTTGTTTTATTCATCTCCGCCACCTGCAACTTCTTCAAACCCAACCTCCCTTCCTTTATTGCTTCCATCACCTCCAAAACCGCCACCTCCACTTCCAGTCAAAAGGTTAACTCTTGAAATAGCCTCACGCCAGGAACAAGGTCTTTGCTTTAATTGCAATGAGAAATTTTGTCGTGGTCACCAGTGTGCCTCTAAGATTTTTCTCTTGATTGTGGATGAGGAACATGATTCTGCACTGGATACCCCCTTTCTGGATTCGACTATTAAACATATGGGTACAACTAACTCGATCCAAATGCATATCAGCGTTCCTACTTTATCGGGCCATCTGGTCCTAGAAACTCTACGCGTATTGGGCCTTATCGATAATTACCATGTGACTATATTAATTGATGGGGGTAGCACCCAGAGTTTTATTTAGGAAGATTGGTCGACATTTTGGGCTTACAAACCAAGCCCACTACTCCCTTACGATTCATGGTGGGTTCTCTTCTTCATTGAGTTGCATGTGCTGCCATTATGTGGAGCAAATGTGGTTCTAGGCATGCAATGGTTCCAATCGCTTGGTCCTGTTCTTACGAACTATAAAGCTCTGACCATGAAGTTCATACGTGAGGGTCACACCGTTGAGTTGAAGGGTGACACAAATTCAAGCCTCCATGCCATCACTCCGTTCCAGCTTCGTTGCTTGATTATCACCGATGCTGTAGGTGATTTCTTTCATCTTCAGATTGTCCCTAAAGAGCTTCCTTTGACCCAAACTACATCCCCTACATTTCCACCTGAAATTTTATCTCTCATCACCAAATTTGATACCCTATTCCAGACCTTCACTCTTCTCCCACCCTCGAGACCCACCAATTACAATATTTACCTTATTCCCAGTGTTGACCCATCAGTGTCCGTCCTTACAGGTATCCCTATTTCCAAAAACAAGAAATAGAGAGTCAGGTTGAGACAATATTGTAGAGTGGTATTATTTGACCCAGTACCAACCCTTTCTCATCCCTGATATTGCTTGTTAAGAAACATGGTGACATTTGGCGGTTTTGTATTGATTATCGTGCTTTAAACGCGATAATGATTAAGGACCGGTTTCTGATTTCGACAATTGACGAGTTGCTCGATGAGATGGGTGGTGCAACCTGGTTCTCCAAGCTTGATCTACTACAAGGCTATCATCAAATATTGATGAGCGAAGCTGGCGTTAAGAAAACATCATTTCACACACACCACGACCACTACGAGTTCCTGGTCATGCCTTTTGGGTTGTGTAATGCCCCTCTTCATTTCAGGCAACCATGAACACACTTTTCTGGCCATATCTTCGTTAGTTCATCATTGTCTTTTTTGACGATATATTGATATATAGTTGAACATATGAGGACCGTGTTTTTCATTTAGAAACAATTTTTCAACTTTTGTTAGCACAACAATTTTTTCTAAAGCTTTCCAAGTGTTCCTTTGCCCAAACTAAAGTTAAATATCTAGGTCATGTCGTATTGGCTCAGGGGGTTAAACCCGTTTCAGCCAAGGTCTAGGCCATTCTCCAGTGGCCCATTCCTCAGTCGTAGAAATCATTGTGCGGGTTCCTAGGGCTCTCAGGTTTCTACAGGCGATTCATTCGAGGATATGCAACCATCGTGGCTCTCCTGTATGAGCTTATGATGAAGGACAACTTCGGGTGGACCGAAGAGACCCAACTCACTTTCGCTAAATTGAAGGAAGCCATCACAACGGCCCCGGTACTCTAGTTACCAAATTTCAACTTGCCATTTACCCTTGAGACGGATGCTTCCGGCGTGGGGATGGGTTCAATGTTGTCTCAACAAGGCCACCCAATTGCCTTCTTTAGTAAGTCTTTCACTCCCAAATTGATGCACGCCTCCGCCTATGTAAAGGAACTATTTTCAATCATGACAGCCACAAAAAAATAGTGTCAATATTTGTTTGGTCATCTATTCGCGATCTTAATAGACCACAAGAGCCTCAAGGAGCTGATGACCCAGGTGGTCTAGACACCAGAGCAACATATGGGTCTGTTTGGATACAAGCCATAAGTACTTTTGACATCTTTTCTACTAGAAATATAGACAATTTTTCAGTAGATAAGCTCTTAAAAGCACTTCTAGCCTTAGATCCAAACAGGCTCTATGTATCTTGCTAGATTGATGGGGTACAATTATATGATTCATTATCATTCTGGCATTTTGAATGTAGTGGCTGATGCGTTGTCGTTGATACCGGAAAGATCTTCAGGCATGCTTCTCTCTTTATTAGTTCCTTGTTACACCTTTTTAGAGGAACTCGAATAGTAGTTGGCCATTGATACTAAGTTTGTCAACATGTGCCAGTCCATTACCAGTAACCTGGTAGTGTATCCGGGATATACCATGACACAAAACTTAATTTTGCATAAAGGACACATCTAGCTCCCTTTATCTCCACCCTGTTGATAGAATATCATGTGTCACCAACAGGAGGACATATGGGTGTGACAAAGACATTGGCCAGGATCAGTGACAACTTCATTTGGATGGGGATCCGAAAAGACATGGAACGATTCATAGTTGCTTGTGTGGATTGTCAACACACAATGTATGAATCGTGCAAGGCTAGGGGATTACTTTGTCTGTTACTTGTTCCCCTCCGGCCATGGTAGGATCTATCATTGGACTTCATCATAGAGCTACCACCATATAGTAGAAATAACATGATCTTGGTCATTGTTGATTGTTTCTCAAAGGGGATTCGCTTGGGTGCACTTCCTCTGAATCACACTTCTCTCATAGTGGCAACTTTGTTCATGGACATCGTTGGAAAAATTCATGGAATGCCCAAAATCCTTGTTTCATACCGAGACCCCCTTTTTATTAGTCGATTTTGGCAGGAGTTGTTTCGCCATAGTGAAACCAGATATCATATGAGCTCGACTTATCACCCTTAATCGGATGGGCAAACTGAGATGATTAACCGTGTGATCAAGCAATACCTTCGTGCTTTTATGCACAAGAGACCCTTTTCTTGGGGAAAATTCTTGAACTATGTAGAATGGTCATACAATACCTCCAAACATTCAGGCTTGGGCTTAACACCCTATGAGGTAACATTTGGTAAGAAACCTCCCACCATTATGCAATATGTTGTTGGAAACTCCAATGTTGAAGCAGTTGATGATTTTCTCACAAGTCAAGAAGTAGTGTTTTTGGAACTGAGAAAGAAACTTCTTAAAGCTCAGGAACATATGAAGAAATGTGCAAATAACAATTGTCGGGAGGTTAAGTTTGAAAATGGGGATTGGGTCATGGTTCGCTTAAGACCACAGAGACAAACTTCAATAATTGGGTCTTCTGCAGCCTATGACAAACTTGCGAAAAGATACTATGGTCCCTACCAAGTTATGACGCGCATTGGAGGAGCTACCTACAAACTACAGTTACCAGTGGAAGCACAAATCCATCCTATTTTCCACTGTTCACTACTCAAACCTTTTTACTCCATGGATAATACTTTTACTTCGTTGCCTCTACCAGCCAAGACCACTGAAAATCAGCTAACCATTACTACTATAGTTATCTTAAGCACGCGTTGGGATTCTATTGAGACCGAATCTAGAATGAAGGTTCTGGTGCAATGAGAAGGGTTATCCTTGAATGATGCTTCATGGGAGGATTAGGAGCAATTGAAGAATGATTATCATCTTGAAGACAAGGTGCTTCTAGATGGTGTGGGAAGTTATAGGAAGAAGGACTTACAGAAGGGAGAAACAGGTCTGGTAAGGTTCAAAAGGAAAACAGCTCCACCAATGCACTTCAAGGACTACGTGTAGTTGATAACATAAAGTGTTTAGCTGGCTTGAAATCTTGTCTACCATGATTTCTTTGTCATTGCAATTCTGTTATTGGTTTCCCTTGTCATTGCAATTTTGTTATTTTTTAGTATTTTGTTATAATTATGTTGTTGCTAAGAATTAAGGATCAGAGTGCCTCAATCAACCTATATATAGCTACTAAGTATTGTAATAAGGAGGACAAGTTATGAAATATCTACCTTCTTTCCCTCTTTGATTCTGGAGGTATCACTAGGCCTCGAATGCTAGTAACTCTGTGTTTGTTTATGGTTTTGTGTTTGCCATTCTGGTTTTTGCTCCTAACAACCTATTATTATGTGTCCATCCACTTTGTTCCTCATATCATGTACGGTGGCATTTGAAAACTCTCACTCAAACAACTGAAGACTTTTAAATTTATCAAATGAATCTAGTGTTCATTACCCAGAAACCTTATTCTCCCAAAGCATTGATTTCACATTTTTATCAATTGTGTTAATAAGCATCAGAAAAAGGAAAAAGGCATAGAATTGTGGTAGCTGCTAATGGGTGGCAAAGGGGAAATGAAATACAAATTAATATAGCTATAATTGGGGATAAATATGTATGCCCAAGATCTAATCCATCATGTTATCAATTTTAGTAAAGAATTGTTTTGTGTTTTATTATCATATTTATTGTTTTATTAAATTGTTAATTTGACAAGTCCTTGATTAAAATTAGAGGTTTGTCATCATGATAGAGATTATGATAATGAGAAACAAGTTTTTTTATAATTTTAATCAAAATTGTTCTTGATCGTATGATTATTGTGAATAGGACATCAAAAACCCAGATTGATCAATATATATGTAATGGTCTTTATTGGATAAAGATTAATAGATCTCATTTATTAAATTGCATATATAGATGATATATACGTGGATGTCATCATTGAACTGACTTAATTAATAATTTCTATTAGGTAATGTTACCTTAATATGCCAATAGGAAGTTCTCAAGAATAAATATAATAGTTTCCTTTGACTTAAGATTATCATAGTAATTAACAAGTTATTTGTTATATTTTAATTTCAAATACCTAATGCCTTAGGGCACTAGTTGAATCAGTATTGGATATAATTAAATATTTGTAGAATTAATTATTAATCAAGAAGGAATCCATCAACCATAGGTAATGCGTTTGAGATCTATGATAGAATTAAGACCTTGGTCAGGGCAATTGAATGAAAGAAAATAAGAGTTTGTTAAGTCATTCATTTATAACCATGAGTTATAAATGATGAGAGGAAAATATTACATTATTCTTCTATTGGTTATTGAAGGTAAAAGATGTTATTTTATGATATCTGGACATTAAGGAGTGTTACTAGATGGCTACCTTGATTAGTAAATTAATTATAATCAATTTACAATTGGTTTAGTATTGAACCTACGGGTTACACACAAACAAGTGTTCCAATCTTTGCAAAAGAAAATAATTTAATTGATAATTAAATCAAAGAATTTAATTTAATCAAATAAATATTTTAGTGAAATATTATTATATTTTTTGCTAGCACCAAGAATATAATTAATATAAAAAAGGGAGTATTGTTTTATGAATGTGAAAGTTGTCCATAAAATAAGAATAATATTCTATAGCTACACATCAGGATCAAATCATGTGATTAATTATTGTATTTAGTCATGCAATTAATTATAAATATCTTTGTCTTATATCATGAAGTTTCTTAAAATAAAATATATGAAATAATTTTTATTTTTTATAAGGATAAAGACATGTGAAATTATTTTAAATAAAATATTTCCTTGTTTCTTTGAAAAAAGACCCTAATCCATATCTCTTTAACATTATAAATAAAAGCATCTACACGAGGCAAAGTGCACCAGATACAAACTAGAAAAATTCAAGTTTAGTTTTAGACCTAAAAATTAGAAAGAGGACTTGCACTTTTGAGTTCCATTCATCAAAGGGTTGATAGTAGAGATTGGTCTCAATGTGACTACATGTAGAGTCTTCACACTATTGAAGAAAAATTGTGTTGCTTCAAGAACACATATCTAGGTACACAAACCTATTTTTCTCTATTTATTATTGTTGTATATTTTTGAATTCTAAATAGATCATAATTTTTCACTGCAAGTGTTGGGAATACTTCTTTGTAACTATCAGCTACATAGTACTAACATATGAAGTAAAACACAAAAAAGAGATGGTGGGTATTCACTATTCAAAGATGGAAAGAGTAATAGAATGAACCTTTGAAAACCACGAGGTCATGGAACAATCACCACCATCACCATCCTTCAGGACTAAGGTTGTGGGCTTGGGTTTGGTGTGGTCGTGGATAGCGGGATGCACGGTGGCGGACAACAGGCAACGACTCACAGGATTGGGGCATAGGCATAGAAGTTCAAGAGCGGGTTTGAAGAGAGAGAGAGGGTTAAGAAATTCAAGTGAGTTTGAGACATAGAGAGGGGTATTATTATTGAAACCTCAACATTAGTTTCAAATAAAATTGATGTTGATTGAGCACGCACAACATCAGTTTTTTAAAAGTCGATGTTGAAATGGAAATGTTAACATCGGTTTTTAAAAAACCGATGTTAAATGAGTATTGACAACATCAATTTGAAAAATCGATGTTAATGATGATATTTTAGTTACAACAATGCCACCGTGCATTTTGTAACATCGGTTTTCGTCAAAACCGAAATTAACTAGGTGATGTTAAATCCTATTTTTGTAGTAGTGAGCTGATAAGGTGAGCAGTTTATATCAAGCTTGCAACTATGCCAATGGTCTTGAGGATCAGCAACATCCTCAGGATCAGGGAAAGAACTAGAAAGATATCTCCAATTATTAAGGTCTAGTAGGAAAACATCAAATGATAAGTTCATTATGGAGATAAGTTATCAAGATTGTTCAAAAATAAGATATTATAGAATGAGTAGTAAAATAGACTATGAATCGAATTGAAATATAGTCATTCCTGATCATGTGAAGAACCTTAATCATTCCAAGCACATGCTAATTTGTTTGATTAAGGTATTTTAGAAAATCGATGTTAACAAGATCATGTTAACATCTTTTTTTAAAAAAACCAATGTTATATTTTAACTTAAATTAAAACCCCAAACCCTTTTCGCCCCGTGCTCAATCTCCCAATCCCTTTCACAAGAACAGTTCACCACTCTCCTTGTGACTGCCCTCCTTGGTTACCGCAATCACTTGCCATCAACTCTCATCGCCGTCATCGTCGTCAATCATTGTTCACGATGCTTCTTTAAGGTATCATTCTCGCCATTGACATCCACTTCCCTCCCGCTTCCATCAACTGTCATTTTCTCTTTTTTCTTTTCTTTTCTTTTGAGTTTGTGTTTTAACATATTCAAAAACAACTGCGGAAGCTAAGCTCGGTACCTAGAACCTTTTGTCACACGAATTTTGTTTTCTCTGTCTCTTTCTTTTGAGTTTGTGTTTTACAAATTTAGTTTTACACTTTACTTGATGGGGAAAATTAAAATATAGATTATCTAAAAAGGAAGTGAAGTAAATAAATAACAAAAAGGAAGAGATGCAATTTTTGAAACGTTTGTTACAGTTTTCGAACCTCAAATTGAAATGGAAATCAAAATCAAATTTGATGCTGCAACTAGAAAGGATACTGGATTGGATTTAATTGTCTATGATGCTCAAGGAAATGTCCTAGCTTCAACTACGAAATATGTTGATGTTATGTTGGCACCAAGAGAAGCATAAGCATATGCAGGAGCCTTGCTGTTTTTAAATGCATTGTTTGAGACTAATTACCTCTAATTAGTTCAATAGTGGGAAAAGAAAGATACGCTGGGAAGATCTTTGTTTCATGGTCTAGTGGAGAATTGTTGCAGGTTGATGCCAAACTCTTATGTGGATAGTTTGTTATTATTCCCTAACAGAAGGAGCACTTATCTTTTAGTTATTTAGATAATTGTTAGATTGAAAAGTCTTTTGCCCATTGGACCAAATCATTTCATATGATGTCTTATATTGATTCTCGTTAATAATATCCATTTACTTTAAAAAAAACATTAATTACACTTTTTTTTGCACACTTATTCAAAAAATCTCTTTTTCGCGTTTCAATGTTAGATTTGCTATCTTGAAACATCATTAATTAATTATATATAATTTTAACTTCTATTTTTTAAACATCACATTTTTTTTATAATTTCTATGTATACAGTTCTTCTAATTCTTACAAAATATATCCTTTTTAAAGTATTTTCTTATTTTCAAAAGGTATGTTAACATTAAAAAATATTTTGTTTTTGTAAATCATATTATATTTGTTCCTTTTTATATATTTGTAACTATTTTATTTATTTTTCTAAAGATCAACACCTTTTTTTTCTTTATTACAATCTTTAAACATTTATTGTTATAAAAACTTTTTCATATTTTTCTTAAAAATACCTTATTGCAATTTCATATTTGTCTAAACATTACATTAGTTTTTAAAAATTGAATAGGAAAATTTTGGAATTTGCAAAAGAAAACATGAGGGGGGAAATGTGGAATCAATTATCAATCCAATCAATTTGGTAGGTTATTCTTCTAGCAAAGAATTCAATTAATCCAATTAGGAAGAAGCCTAGTAATAGTAAACAAGTTCTCGGGATTCGTGGAAGACCCTATGCTTCTTTTTCACATTATTGATCCCCTAAATTTGTATTCCAAAACACATCATTGGTAAATGATAACTTTTGTCTACTCTTTCTTTCTTTCTCTTTTCATTTTCTTTCTAGCAATAAGCAGAAGTTGTGCATGTATGATTCATTTCAGACGATAAAGCCTCCTACTAAGCTCACATGTACTGTCTTTAAATTCATCCACTCCCACATTCACTGCTTTCTTCATCGGCTAATGTGCCTCTTAGACACCAAAACAAACACAAGAGAAAGAGAGAGAGAGAGAGAGAGAGAGAGAGAGAGAGAGAGAGAGAGAAACTGAACATTACACACATGCAAATGGCTTTTGACATGAGGTAATGTGAGATCCTTCACATCCATGACCTCAAGAACTGACTTTGGTGTAGCTCCTAAAATTCATCAGCTAAATAATATCAACATAAGTATTATGTTAGTATTTTTAAAGGTTGTTCTATTAACATGTTCAATGTAATTTTGTAGGCACTTTTCATTTTACTATTTGTATCGTGATCACGATATTCATTATTGGAGACTGTTGTGAGCATTATCATAGGTACGAATGTCTTTCATACTTTTGTTAGGTTGTTTTTCTTATGAGTCCTGTTTTGCCTTGTTTTATGTGACTAATGACTTTTGCTATAAGTGAACCTTAGATTCCCATTTGAGATTGAATACAATGATTCTTGCGAATAGTTTGCATTAATCGTTGTATTTAATTTTGAATTGTCCGTTTGGACAATTTGGGAAAAGTCATATTTTTATAGTACATTCATGCATAAAGGTTAAGTTTATTTTCTTAAATTTGATGAAATTTTGGTACAATGCATTTCTCTTTGTTCTCTAAGTGCATACTTGATTGTCGAGGAATTAATCTCACCGTTTTCATGTCGTGTACTTGGAGATCAATGCGAAATGTTGTCAAAATTTCGTCAAATTTAAGAAAAGAGACTTAACCTTGACGTATAAATGTACTATAAAAAATGTCTTCCTAAATGGGATAGGGCCACACCTTTAATGAAAAAGTGATATTTTCATGCATCAAAAAACTATGTGAGTATCACAGAGTTATTAAATAGATGAATCGAAGTTGGATAAATGCAAGTCGCATGGGCCCTGTGTTTGAGGAAGGCATGGAACAGTTCTTGGAATTCGCTTCCGAAAGAAGTCGACTGGATAAGGATGGAAAATATTTATGTCCTTGTATAAACTGTTTGAATGGGAGACGACAAGTACTCGATGACATACGAGAACATCTATTGTGTGATGGGATTAATTAGAATTATACAACATGAATATGGCATGGTGAATTGACAGACATGCAGAGGGGGTCACAATCTCAACCATTTGATGTAGAAATAGGAGATTGCTTAGAGGATATGATTTGTGATCTTGGACAAGAGTCTTTTCAGCAAACATATGCCCCTATATATACACTGCAAAGTGATTCGAAAAAGCCTTTGCATTCGGGGTGCAACAAGTCATTGATGTTGTTGTCAGTGGTGTTAAGTTTGGTTAATGTGAAGGCTAGATATGAGTGGAGTGACAAAAGCTTCAGTTCACTGCTTCAGGTAGTGCATGATATGTTTCTAGAGGAAAACATGTTGTCAAAAAGTTACTATCGAGCAAAGAAGATACTGTGTCTGATGGGTATCGAGTATTAGAAGATTCATGCATGCTCTAATGATTGCATATTGTACAAACATGAGTTTGAAGAAATACACAAATGCCCTAGGTGTGGGGTATCACGATACAAAGTGAAGGATGATGACGAGTGTAATAGTGACAAAAACTCAAAGAAAGACCCCCAGCAAAGGTGTTGTGGTATCTTCCGATCATTCCAAGGTTTAAGTGTCTGTTTGCTAATGGAGATGATGCAAAATACCTTACTGGCATGCGGATGTGAGAAACTGCGATGGAATGCTCCGCCATCTAGCTAATTGCTTCGAGTGGAAGAAGTTGATCATTTGTATCCGGATTTCGGCAAAGAGGCAATAAATCTTAGGCTTGAACTTGCCACTAATGGAATGAATCCCTATGTCAGTTTAAGCACTCAACACAGTTCGTGGCCTATTTTGCTAGTAATTTACAACTTGCCTCCTTGGTTGTGCATGAAGCGAAAATACATGATGTTGTCTATGATGATATCGGGCCCAAGACAACCAGGAAATGACATCGATGTTTATCGTAGTCCCTTGAATGAAGACTTGGAAAAGTTGTGGGATGAAGGGTTTTCGTGTTTGATGGGTATCGAAATGAGACTTTAAAGTTGCATGCAATGTTATTTTGTACCATTAATGACTTTCCAACATACGGGAATTTGAGTGGATACTGTGTTAAGGGCCATTGTGCATGCCCTATCTGTCAAGAAGACATAAGCTACATACAACTGAAACATGGAAGAAAAATACTATACAGGCGGCATCGACATTTTTTGAAACCTTATCACCCTTACCGATGATTGAAAAAAAGCTTTTTATGGATGTCAAGAGCATGAAAATGCGCGGATACCATTAACTGGTCAGCAGGTTCTTAAGCAAATTGAAGACATGAATACTATATTTGGAAAGAACCAAAAGAAGGGGAAAAAAGTAAAACTTGAATATGGAAGAAAAGGTAGATATTGTTTGATCTTCCATACTGGTCCAATCTAGATGTTAGACATTGTATTGATGTTATGCATGTGGAGAAAAATGTGTGTGATATTGTCATCAGGACTCTTCTTAACATTCAAGGCAAGACAAAAGATGGTTTAAATACTCGTCAAGATCCAGCTGAGATAGGTATACAAGACCAGACACATCCAAGGTCTGATGGTAAGAAAATATACTTGCCTCCAGCTTGTCATACTTTGTCCAAAAAGGAGTAGATAAGTTTTTGTCAGTATCTACACTGTGTCAAAGTCCCATTGGGATACTCTTCAAATATTAAGAGCCTTGTGCAGTTCAAAGATCTAAATTTAGTTGGCTTAAAGTCTCATGATTGTCATGTCTTGATGCAATAGTTGTTAGCTGTGGCGATACGAGACATTTAGCCTAACAAAGTGAGGCATTCCATAACTTGACTGTGCTTTTTCTTCAATGCCATAACTTGTCATCTGTGGTTTAAAGATATAATCTTCAGTGACCATAATGCATCTGAAACGTAAGGAAGTTAGCATATGGGCCTAAAAGAAATGTTATAACTTGACAAGGATACAATATCAACAAGTATTCGTTTTACACCAAATCACAAGACGACAAGAGTACAATGCAAAACAGTGGGGTTAGTCTAAGGGCTGAATCTCAACACTTTGCTAGTGTAGATGATGACAATCCTCGCCTAGCTTCCATGCCTTACTTTGGAGTCATTGAAGAAATCTGGGAGCTTAATTATGTCAAATTCATTGTTTGTGTTTTCAAGTGTAAGTGGATTGATAGCAATATCGGTGTCTGAACTGATGATTTTGGAATTACATTGGTAGATTTGAATAAGCTCTCTTATGAGAATAAGCCTTTCATCATGGCAGAATTTTATGTTCAAGATCCTTGTGATGAAAGGTGGTCAGTGTTTCTACACGGAAAAACAATCAATGTTAATGTTGAAGATGATGATTCAATCATTGATACTTGTGTTAGTCCTTTTTCCACACAAATGTTGCCTAACGTCAACGGAGAAGAAGTTGACAATGTGCATGCAAATCGTAATAATCATGATGAAGGAGAATTAATTAACATCGTATAATGTAATCTATTTTATTTTGAGTTGTTATTGGCCTATTTAATTACATTACTTAACATAGTTTTTAGACATTTTTCAATTAATGTTGTTTTTTAACAGGCACATGGCTACACCACCCAGCTCCCCTCCTCCTCCTCCTCCTGAGTCAGCAATGCATTCCCCATCTACCTCGAAGAAGACACATGACTCAAATCATTGGCTACTAAACCAGTCCTTGTAGCTCAAAAGGATTTGATTATGGTCGTACTAAAATTCAATTAAATGTTGCATGTTGTTGTAATTGGTCGTACTAAAATTCTTAAATTGTAATTGACTAAATATAAAATGTATTTTTTTATTTCTCATACTGAATTTGATATTCCTGAAGCCTCCCATTTGAGGACAAAGAAAAATTACTTTAGATCGTAGGTGAGCAGTGAAGACAATTTAAGTCAGATTTAACCTTCAAATGGGCTCTTGCAGACGACAAGGAGGGCAAGGATGGTAAAGTATGTGAAAAGTATGGTATCACCAAGGAGAAATGAAACCAGTTATGTCAGAGCCGTAGAGACCCCTCGTGGGTGGTAACTTTGTTATTTTCATTGTTTAAAACTTTATACTTTCGATTATTGTCTAAGTTATTAAGTTAGGCTAATGTGTAATTGTTAGAGCAGGTTCGAAAGAAGGCATAGGCCATTCAGAAACAAAACCCTGCCCCTCGCATGTTGTCTCATGGGGGTTATGAATAAACACAATTGGAGGAAGCAACCCAATCAAGGAGCACTGGCACAATCGTTGATCCTCCATCTCCCATTAGATGACACGTGAAGTGTAAGATAGCCTGATGCAATCCTACCCCCCAAGGGCATTGGATAGAAGACTCCAAGAAGATTGGGCCAAAGATGCAAGAGAAGGCCCTAGGGTTCTCATGAGCCTTAGGGTAGATTTCTGAGCCCATGAGCCAAGGTTGGGTCCAATTATCTTTGTACATATTAGACTAGGATGTCATTATATTAGGTCCTTGTATTTAGGGCTCCATATTGTAGGTAGGGTATCCTAGAAATATAGGATTTTTCAGCCCTTGTATTTTAGGGCACCTAGACTAGTTTTTGTATTAGGGGTAGTTTTGTAATTTCGCATGCACTAAGTGGATATTTGATGTGTGTGGTTGGAAATAAATTTAATTGAATTGGTAGAAGCCCAATCCAATTAAATTTTAGAGGGGGAGGTGAGCATTTGCTTACTACACCCCATTGCCACATCATATAGTCACACTTTGTGCATGCCCTTCATGCTTTTCATGCCTCATGACACCTAAGCACACTTAGTGGAGAATCTTGGAATTGATCTTGGATTAGTGGGCTGAACCATAACTAAAATTCACTAATCATAATTAGTGAAATTTTGGCTCCAAAAATTCAATTTCAAATTCAAGTGAAATTTGAATTTCCCTCCAATTTTGTGTGACACTTAGGCTATAAATAGAGGTCATGTGTGTGCATTTTTTTGAACTTTGATCATTTGAATATTAACTTCAGATTTCAGAGCTCTTTTTGAGCACAAAATTTCGTGCTCTTCTCTCCCCCTCCCTTCATTCATCTCCTTCTTCCTCCAAGCTCTTATCCATGGCCTCCTATGGTGGTGAGCTTCTTCTAGACTTATCTTCTCCTTGAAGTGGCGTCTCCTCTCTCTCTTCCTTCTCCATTCCGCTGCCATTTATCTTCCAAGAAGCAAAGGAATCCATTGATGAAGAAGATCCTAGGCCTACAAGCTCCAATGGAGCTTGCATCATGTGGTATCTAGAGCATCTTCATCTAGGTGATGTTCTTTTGCTTCCTCTATCTTTTTGTTCGGTGAATTCTCTTTAATTCCTTGTTTTTCATCTTATTCTCCATGTATATCCTCCATTGTCTTGTGGTTTGGTGCTGTTTAGAGTAGATTCAAAAAAAATAAACCGATTAAATCTTAGATCTACACTTGTTCTTGCATTTCTATGGTTCAAATTTTGTAGATCTACTCTTGAATCTTGTTTTTGTGTTGATTTTAGGTTCTATCATTTTTCATTCATAATATTCTTGTGCTGAACCTTAGATCTAAATTTTCTTCCAAAATATTGATTAGAAAAAAAAAACACAAAAATCTAAGTGTAAATCACTTAATCCATGTTGTCTTAGAGTCATGTTTAGTCATAGTAATTGTCACATTATGTTCTAAGTTTGTGTTGAATTTTTATTTTGTTGATTGAATTCTAGATACATTTGTTCATGTATTCTTGTCATTCTTAGCCTATCTTTTGAATTTTGAGTCTAATTCATGCATGTTATTTAGTTCATAACATGTTCTAAATCAATTCCTAGAAGTAGTCTTGTTGTTGAACTCTTTTTTTTTTTGTTTTCTAAGTTTCCTACATGATGCCTATGATGAAGTTGAGTTGTGGTGCTGAGTTGTGGCTGGATTTTTGAATCAAAATAAGTCTTAAGCTCTCTTGAATTGTGTTATTCAATATAATTGAGCATAAGCAAACACAAATTGTAACTATCCAAGCCTTAAGCAACATAAACACTACTCTTGATTTCTAGGTTGAAATCGCTGGTGCTGGCAGCTTGAACATACGAACTTGTATAAATTACTGGGAATTGGTCACTACGTTTTTTGAGCTGAAACTTTTACTGAATTTTTTAGACATCTGGACCAAAATTATAAAAAAAGAACCAAGCGATTTGGATTAAAGGAAAAAAATAAGAAAAATCGCAAAAGTTGGCAGACAAATCAGTGTCCAGGAAAAAAAAAAGTGAAAGGAAAGTTTGCTTGTTGTTTTGGCTCAAAATTTGTTCTATAATTGGTGCCTATTTTATACCAATCCTAGTTCTGAAATTTAAATTGAAAATTATTGTGAAAACAAGTGCCAAAACTAGAGGTTTCTTGAGTCTTTCTTTTTTTAGAGTTTTTCTACTCTACTCTAGAGCCATTCTAGGTTTCTCTTTGAGTCCTAGCTTGCTTTTTTGTGATTTCCATTGCTTTAATTGTTGAATAATCCTTGGAAATTTGTCTTGTTAAAACTCTATTGGTTTAGCTTTCATTTCATTTTTTTTGTTCTTTGGTTATTGCTTGTCTCTTTGTTTCCTTGGTTGTGAGTTGCCATATAGGGAATTGGAAAGGATGATTGGTGCCATATCTTGAAGAATTTGAGTCAAGAAGAAAGGGGCCAACCACCTTAAGAACTATTGGACTAAGAAACACTCCAAATTGAGTGAAACACTAAAGAGAGAATAGCCACCACAATTGAGGACTTTTTTTTTCTTTGTAATTTTGTAATTGGCAATTTTCTTTGCTTTCAAATTTTGTAACAAAAAGGCCTTTCATTGGAAGTAAGTTGGGAGCCTCCGCTAGGTCACCCTACTTCCATTTGTGTGTAATAATTTTAGGCAATTTTCCCTTAGGATAGTGAGTGTTTTGTTGGGAACCTTAAATGAGGTCATCCAAACACTCTTAGGATCCGCCTAGTTTGCATTTCTTGCACTTTAATTTCTTGCTTACTTTCATAGCTTATTTCCTTTACCCTCCATTGTCAAATTGTCTAGATAGCTTGCCTTTTACCAATTAGTTTTTACCTTATCTTTCACACCTCTTTTAGTGTTTATTTTAGCTAGTTTCAACCATAGTTTCTTTTACCTTTCTTTCAAACCCCCAACAAGAAAGAACCATAACTTAGGAACCAACGTGAGTCTTCATTCTTCATCTAGTGTTAATGGTGAGGGTTCTACTCCTAAGGACCCCTTGTATAAGATATTAGATGAGTTGAGATCCCTTAAGTTGTGGAAAGAAAAACAAGAGAGAAAAGAAAAAGGTAAAAAAAGAGTGGAAGAAATAAGTCAAGATGAAAGAGAGAAAATAAGAGAGGAAGAAAGAAGAAAAATAATGAAAGAAATGAAAAGAGAAAAACATGTCTCCTATAGTAGTCATGACTCTTGCAAGAGTTTAAGTGAAGAACTTAGCGACTATTATAGAGGGCGTCATAGTTCACATACTAAACATCACTCCCAAAGAAGAGAAAAGGATAGAAGGCCTCAAGAGGTTAACATTAGCCTCCCATATTTCCACGGAAAAGATAATGTTGAGGCCTACTTAGATTGGGAAATGAAGGTTGAACAACTCTTTGCTTGCCATCATATTAGCGAAGAGAGAAAATTTCCATTGGCTACCCTTAGCTTTCAAGGGTATGCCCTCTATTGGTGGACTTCCCTTGTTAAAGAACGAAGGATTCATGGGGATCCTCCAGTAGAGTATTGGAATGATCTTAAGAGTGCCCTTAGGAAGAGGCACATTCCTTCCTACTATGAAAGGGAGCTTATGGACAAGCTCCAAAGGCTTAGACAAGGGAGTATGAGTGTTGAAGAATATAGACAACAAATGGAACTACTCCTTTTAAGAGCTAGACTTAGGGAGGAGGAAAGAACAAGCATAGCTAGGTTCCTTAGTGGGCTCAATATGGAAGTGAGGGACAAGGTTGAACTCCTTCCATATAGGGACCTAGATGAGCTAGTCCAACTTTGTATAAGAGTGGAGCAACAACTTAAAAGAAAGCCTTCTTCAAAATCTTATGGCTCTCACTCTTATCCAAGGAAGGACCAAGCCCATGGAATTTTAGGGGCTGCACCTTCAAAACCCAAGGAAGATAAGGGTAAGACCATAGAGAAATACACCCTTAAGACTGGTTCCCAAGAAAGGACTAGCAACATTAAATGCTTCAAATGTCTTGGGAGAGGTCACATTGCCTCTCAATGCCCCACAAAGAAAACCATGATCATGAGGGGTCAAGACATTTATAGTAGTCAAGAGGAGACTACTTCTTGCCCTTCCTCTAGTGGAAGTGAAGATGAAGTAAGGGGTGAAGAGTCTAGTGAGGAAGTCTACCCCCAAGAAGAAGGTGACCTCTTAATGGTTAGAAGGCTCCTTGGAGGTCAATCTTGTGATCTATCTCAATCCCAAAGAGAGAACATCTTTCATACAAGATGCAAAATTTTAGATAAAACTTGTTCTCTCATTGTGGATAATGGATCTTGTTGCAATTGTTGTAGCACAAGATTAGTTTCCAAGTTGAACCTCACTATCATTCCCCACCCAAAACCTTATAAAATTCAATGGCTCAATGAGCAAGGGGAAATGATAGTTAACCAACAAGTGAAGGTACCTTTCTCCATTGGGACATATAAGGATGAAGTTAATTGTGATATAGTTCCCATGGAGGCAGGACATATTCTTTTAGGAAGGCCGTGGCAATTTGATAGGAAGATCATTTATAATGGCCTAACTAATGAGATTACCCTCACCCATCTTGGCACTAAATTTGTGTTGCATCCTCAAACACCTTCACAGGTGGCCAAAGATCAACTAACTATGAAAGATAAGAGGGATGAGGAAGAAAAATTAGAAAAACAAAAGAAAAAGAAGGATAGTAAGGCCTTGTCTTCAAAGGCCAAGGGGAAGGAAAAGGAGGAAAAGGATTTCTCTAAGAATATTGTTAACAAGGAAAATCATTTTGCAACAAAATGTGATATTAAAAGAGCACTCCTTCTTAAAAAAAATTTCTACCTTCTCCTGTCAAGGGAAACATCCCTTAGCACCACCATACCTCTTGAGCTTGAGGTTATTCCTCAAGTAAAGGAGTTGTTGGATGAGGATTTGGTTTGCAAGAGCTTAAATCCTTGTGCTTTGTTGGTGTCTAAAATAGGTATTATTAGGCACCAAATCCCTATGATAGGTGGTATCATGAATGTGTTGAGTGGTGCAACACTCTTTTGTAAAATCACTCATGCACCCAACATCTTCATCATTTGTGTACATAGGAACTCATTAGGTAGGTTTGTTCTTATTTTTTGTTTCAATGCAAACCTAGGTGCTCATGTGGGACACCTTAGGTTTGTCGTAATTTTTTGTAGGAATAATCAACATGAAAATAATGAAAAAGGTATGTTTTATTCCATTACTTTCCTTAACTTTTTAAATAGTGATCAAGGGCTTCCCATGGACCCTAAGAGAATAAAGGTCATTCCTGGGTGGCTTACTCCACCAAGTATAAGAGAAATTTGGGGCTTCAATATCTTAACAAACTTTTACAAAAGGTTTGTCCCATATTTTTCTATACTTGTAGCACCACTCATTGAGTTGGTGAGGAACTATATTCTCTTATGGGAAGATGACTAGGAAAGGGGTTTCAAGTCCTTACCGTACTCTAACATACCCAACATCACTAATACATATGCTTTTATTCTTTTTACAGGTGTTGAGGGAAAAATTAATGACTTTCAAGAACCTCTGGATTTGAGGTCAAATCATTTTCAAGGGGGAGGGAATGATGCAATCCTACCCCCCAAGGGCATTGGATAGAAGACTCCAAGAAGATTGGGCCAAAGATGCAAGAGAAGGCCCTAGGGTTCTCATGAGCCTTAGGGTAGATTTCTGAGCCCATGAGCCAAGGTTGGGTCCAATTATCTTTGTACATATTAGACTAGGATGTCATTATATTAGGTCCTTGTATTTAGGGCTCCATATTGTAGGTAGGGTATCCTAGAAATATAGGATTTTTCAGCCCTTGTATTTTAGGGCACCTAGACTAGTTTTTGTATTAGGGGTAGTTTTGTAATTTCGCATGCACTAAGTGGATATTTGATGTGTGTGGTTGGAAATAAATTTAATTGAATTGGTAGAAGCCCAATCCAATTAAATTTTAGAGGGGGAGGTGAGCATTTGCTTACTACACCCCATTGCCACATCATATAGTCACACTTTGTGCATGCCCTTCATGCTTTTCATGCCTCATGACACCTAAGCACACTTAGTGGAGAATCTTGGAATTGATCTTGGATTAGTGGGCTGAACCATAACTAAAATTCACTAATCATAATTAGTGAAATTTTGGCTCCAAAAATTCAATTTCAAATTCAAGTGAAATTTGAATTTCCCTCCAATTTTGTGTGACACTTAGGCTATAAATAGAGGTCATGTGTGTGCATTTTTTTGAACTTTGATCATTTGAATATTAACTTCAGATTTCAGAGCTCTTTTTGAGCACAAAATTTCGTGCTCTTCTCTCCCCCTCCCTTCATTCATCTCCTTCTTCCTCCAAGCTCTTATCCATGGCCTCCTATGGTGGTGAGCTTCTTCTAGACTTATCTTCTCCTTGAAGTGGCGTCTCCTCTCTCTCTTCCTTCTCCATTCCGCTGCCATTTATCTTCCAAGAAGCAAAGGAATCCATTGATGAAGAAGATCCTAGGCCTACAAGCTCCAATGGAGCTTGCATCATAGCCAGCACGAAAAAATCTAGTCAAATGACATCTAAGATAGCAAAGGAAATTGCAAATAGGATTATAAGTCACTCTCATTTGTTAGTGTTCATTTTTTTATAATAATTGTTGGATGAGTAAACCAAATTTGTTTCATCTGTTGACTACAGGATTCCTTGAAGGAGCAAGCCTCACAAGGAAGCTTTATTGCCTATGGATGTTAGGATGTATTGATTGCTGCCATTGGATGATCAAAACACCCTAGTCATGTCCATACTACTGGAGTTGGTGTCACGATCAAACAATACTTTGGACCATCTTCAAGGACCTCCCGCATAGAAAAAGTGGCTCGACAACTAATGATGTCCTTTAGCCAGATGCAGTCCTAGTTTCAGCCACAGATGCAATCATAAGGACTCGCAATGGCTCTTGAGGCTAAGGTTGGTCCTTCTATTGCTTGTTTCAGCATAAAGGAAAGTTGTGTCAATCCCTCGAGACAGGACCCAAAAATAGGTGACTCAGACAAATGTGGGTTGTATGTTGATGAAAATCCTCCCTATCTAGTTGCCCTTGGAAGACTTTATGAGGGGTCGACCACCGTTCACAACATCCCTTTGGGCAATGATCAAGTGAAGGTCGGTGTTGAGGAAGTTCAAGATGCTAATGCTCGCATTCTTGTACCCACTCAAGAGGTTCAGCTACTCAGGTAGACACTTAACACCTTCGTTGCTTGGCTGACAGATCTTGTAAAGCGTTTCTCAAACTAGGTCTTTCATTTTGTTGCTTTTAAGAATTATTAAAAAACGATTTGTTACAATTAACGTGTTCATTGTCATTAACTTATGTTTATTAATTGTGTAGGATAAATAGGGAGCTGAGGGACCGATGAAACCTGCAGATAGGTCGGATCCTGATTTTGATCCCCTACACCTGATGACATTGACCATCCTCAGCTTTTTCTCAAGCCGTTGCAGGTGTCGTGTGTGACACCCTCTACCCCGACATACATATTCATGTAACATCATACATGAAAATATGGAATTAATTAAAGAGATTTTATTCAATGAACATAAAAGAGTTCGCGTGGGTAAAATGTAACATCCTGGAAATTTCTACCCAGAATTTTTGGAAACGATGTATTTTGAATGATTATATATATAAGTATTATTCAGTGTATATGCATATATGTTCTTGGTAAGGGTAGGAATAGTGGGGGCAAGATACGCGGGTTAGACTAATTAAGGAAGAGAAATCCATAACTGGGAGGTTATGGGTTAATTCTTAATTAATTCGTTTAAAAATCATCGTTTTGCGTGCGACTTAAAATTTAACGAAACCAACCTCTGAACCACGCTCGGGGTTCTATTCTGAGCGTTTTGATATATATATTGCTTGCTTTCGAAAACTGGCCCCGACGGACGCAGAGAAACGCGAGAAACTGGAACCAGAGAAACGGCATGCAAACCGAGGCAGGATTTTAGCGTTTCAAAGGTCAGATTTTCCTCACTTTTGTGACTGAGTGTGGGTCACAGTCAAAAAGAGAAGTGGGCCCTTCTTGCTCCACTCAAATGGAGACATGTGGCATTGCTTAAATAAAATAATAGAAAAAGAGAAAAATCCTTTTATTTAAAACCAAAAAGCTTTTCTCTCTCTTCACTCAGCCCCCACACTTTTTCAGACAGCTCTCTCTCTCCCTCACGTTGCCATTTTCTTCTTCTTCATTCTCCATTGAAGCTCCAAGCAAAGCTTCAACCTTTGGCCATCATTTCTGCCCCAAATCGCGAAAGGAGGGCATTTTCGGGGTCGTGAAGTGCAAGGCTACGAGTGGGACTTCGAAATTTCAGGTTTGGGTGGACTTCTTTCTCTCTTAAATTTCGTGGGTATGGGGTCTTGGGAGATATGATGGGTAGTTTTGTTAGTTTTCTGCTTCATGATGGTTACTTGTGAAGACATTTGTTGAAAGCTTGTTGAAATTGCCATGTTTGAATGAGTTAAACATACCCATTCTGTTTTAGGGTTTTTGTGATGATGTTTGTGATGTTTATATGCTGAAATTGCTGATGGAAAACTGTTAGAGATGAATGGTAGAGTTAACCTAGGGTTAGAAAGTGAGAATGTGGTGTTGTGAGTGGAAAAAGAGTGAATTTTTGAGGGCTGGAAGGCCAAATCTGGATTCTGTAGTATTTAGAGGTTAAAGTGAGTTAATCCTAGCTTGAAATGTCATTTAGGACTTATGAGAAAGCTTGGACTGTGCTAGAGAAAAAAACAAATGACCAAAGTGAACCAAGAGCCATTTCTAGGGCAAAATTGGGTGTTGAAGAGTCAAATTTTGATTTGGTGGAATTTTAGGTGTAAATCCAGTTTGGACAAGTCTAAATTGATGTTATAGACTTGTGTGAGGTGAGAGTTTGCTTCAAATTTGTCCCATTCTCAATTTCACTTCTAAAGCCTAGAAAATCCATTAAATTGAGGGGTTTTGGACACCTAGATTTTGTGTTGCTGTGGTTTGAAGCTTGACTTTGGTTTAGACATGATTGATACATGATTTGGGACTTGGAGGATTTGATTTGGGCAAGATTGGATGAGGGGAAGTGTGATTTTCGAAATCTGCACTTATGCAGAATTTTGCTGTCAAAATAGGTGCAGCAGGATTTTGGCTTTGTGCAGAAAAATGCTTGTGTGTGATTGGCTGTGGAAAGAGTAGTGCAGAATGAGTTCTGGATGTTTGCTAGTAGATCCCAACGGTCAAAATGTAGGCTTATGTACTAGAGACTTCCAGTAAAATTTTCGAGTCGATCCAACGGTTAATGAACCGGAACGAAGGAATTGTTACTGGGGTCTTTAAGTGAGAAAAGCTGTGATTTGGTTGGTGTTTTGGGCAGAGTTTTCTGCCTTTGCCCTGTTTTGCTTGGCTGTGATAGCTTGTGCTGTTTGAATGTTGTATTACTTTGATGTTGGGGAAGCTTGGGAGGATTGATGGGGACCCGGTGTTGAGAGAAACGAGGATATGGGCTACGTGGGAGTACGTGAGCTCAGTTGGAGGTGGGCAACAGGGGATGGTGGGTTTATGCGCGCATTGTGGATGTGGAAAACTTGTTGTGCACCATCGCCCGACCACCACCTAATACCACAGGTGATGGGTACCCCATAATCCTACAAGCTTGAGATGAGGAAGTGTAGAAGGGTGAACTTCCTGCTTTTATTCGTTGACCACAGAGTGGTACCTGGAGATATGTCGCAGGGGTCAGGAGACCTTGGGGACGTCAGGTGGGGTGCTATTGCCCAAAACCAAGCTTGACCAATCCCGACCCAACCCGGGCATAGTCGGTCAGTGAGAACCTGTGATGTACCTAAGCAGGCAAGCTCCTGGCAGTCAACAGATAAAAGGAACAAAGACCACAAAGCAAGGAGGCTTGTGGTGGCTGGCCAGCTGTGAATTTTGTGTGATATGTGGATTATGGCCTCTGGTAATCGATTACCAAGGGTGGGTAATCGATTACAAGGCTTAAAAATGAAGACAGGAGGCTAAGATGGTCTCTGGTAATCGATTACCACAGGGTGTAATCGATTACCAGGCTTGAAAACGAGGTTAGGAAGCTAAGGAAGCCTCTGGTAATCGATTACCAGCCTGTGTAATCGATTACACAGAGGAATGGGTCACTGGTAATCGATTACCAGGTATGTGTAATCGATTACACAGTGCATTTTTGCATATTTCATGTCCTGAGGCTGTGTAATTCAAGTTTAGCCTCTGGTAATCGATTACCAAGGCTGTGTAATCGATTACCAGAGATGGAAAGCCTTAAAATACCCCATTTACTTGCATGTAGTGGTTATGAGACAAATTGTGTGCAGTGCAGTTAGATTCTTGTGAAAGAGTCTACCCCTTTCTTTTCTTTCTTGTAGATCGGGATGGCGGCGCAGCTAATCTGTGATCGAGTAGAGATGGAGTGCCTAGAGGGAGCTTGGGAGACCCTCGAAGGCAACACGAGGTGCCGATTTCGGGGCACCATTCGATTCACGACTACTTCTTTGTGCATCCAGATGAACCTGCACGGACGCTTCGGCACACGGTGGAGTGGACAGCTCCTTGGATTAGTTTTGTATATTTTTAGGGTGGGTGTATCTAGGACTGACTGTTAGGTTTACTCTTTTGTTGTGTATGGGTAGACCTGACGTATAGGAATTTGATTATTGTATACTTGTGGCTGAAGCCACCACTATGGACACCTTTGCTCTGGATGACACTTCGTATTTTGTAAAACTCCCATATTTTGGACAGCTTTAAATGATGAATGCGTTTATGATCGATCTTGTTATTTGAAAAGAAAGCATTAGCAAATTTATTTGTAAAAAAGTTTATCGACCGTATTTTATTCTTTTATTTTCATGTGACGACCTAAAGTAATGGCTGGTACATTCTTCCTTTTGAAACAACAAAATAGTTTAGAGATTATGAGCGGTAAGAAAGAAATGACTTCGAATAGAGTTGTGAACTGGCCATTCAGGACTCTGTAGTGAGGATTTTCCTTCTAAACCTAGTTATGGTGAAAAGAGAAAGAAATGAAAAAGAAAAAGAAGAAAAAAAAATTTACCATGGTTTTTGTTATTTAAATTATTACTATTAAACCAGTCATTAATTTAGGGACGCCACAATTGGTGGTATCAGAGCAAAAGTTGGATTCTAGTGAACCTGTTATGGTCTTGCTGTGTGAATGCTGTGTATCTCTGAAACTTGGGAGTAGGTTTCGGGGAGTGACGTTAAGTCACACATTGTGTGTATTTCTACCTTCTTGTCTTGAGCATGGATGTGTGACTGATTCATAGGGTTGTTGTGTGTATAAGTATGTATAAAGAGAAGGATGTTGTTATAACTGTCATAGTCTGTGTGGTACACTCTCTCTTTAGGATTTCTTGGGTGCTAATAGTTTCCCTACAGGATAGGTATGGCAGGACGTGGTAGGGATCAGAACCGTGATGTCCTCGACCGCATCACAACTGTACTGGAAACTCTAGTGCAGGAACGTGATGTGGAGCCGGCGGAGTATCGGGGACTCATGGCTTTCCGTAAGAACCACCCGCCAAAGTTCAGTGGAGACTATGATCCGGAAGGTGCTAGGTTGTGGTTAGCTGAGACGGAGAAGATTTTTGAGGCGATGGGTTGCCTTGAGGAGCATAAGGTCCTTTATGCAACATTTATGCTCCAAGGGGAGGCTGAGAATTGGTGGAAGTTCGTGAAGCCTTCATTTGTTGCACCTGGAGGCGTAATTCCTTGGAATGCCTTCAAGGACAAGTTCCTGGAGAATTACTTTCCGCGAGATCTTAGGAAGCGGAAGGCGAGGGAATTTCTAGATTTGAAGCAAGGAAACATGTCTGTTGGGGAGTACACGGCTAAGTTTAATGAGCTTCTGCAGTATTGGCCTCAATACCAAGATGCTCGGAATGAGGAAGATTTATGTGCTCAGTTTGAGAATGGGCTTCGGTTGGAGATCCAACAAGCGGTTATTTATATGCAGATCACGGATTTTAATCAGTTGGTGACAAAGTGCAGGATTTTTGAAGATAAGATGAAGGAGAGGCAAGCTAGGGGCGTTGGAGGACCTCAGAGAAACCATCCTTTTAGGGGGAATGGTAACAAGAGGATGAAGCCATATGCTAGCAACAAGGGGAAGCAACCTATGGCTACCTCCAACATGAGCCAGTCAAGGGGAACTGGGGTACAATGCTTTCAGTGTGGAGGACCGCATATTAAGAGGAATTGCCCACAGCTCCAGCAGACACAGGAGAACCGTTGTTATGTGTGTGGCAAGGTGGGCCATTATGCTCGAGAATGTAGGGTGACCGGAACGCCGACAGTGACGGCCAATTCCAACACTGTCAATCGTGGACCCACTAATTCCACAAGAAGCGGTAATGTTAGCAACAACAACACTAGTGGTGGAAGACCAAAAGTACCCTCTCGGGTGTTTGCTATGAGTGGTTCAGAAGCGGCTGCCTCCGACGATTTGATACGGGGTAAGTGTTTGATTGCTGATAAACTACTAGATGTACTTTATGATTCAGGTGCCACGCATTCTTTCATACCTCATACATGTGTGGAGAGGTTGGGGTTATGTGCGACGGAGTTGCCATATGATATGGTGGTGTCTACTCCGACGAGCGAGCCTGTAACCACCTCTCGGGTGTGTTTAAAGTGTCCCATAATTGTTGAGGTTCGATCTTTTATGGCGGATTTGATTTGCCTACCTTTAGCTCACCTAGATGTGATCTTGGGGATGGATTGGTTATCTACTAACCATATCTTTCTAGACTGTAAGGAGAAGATGCTAGTGTTTGGTGGAGATGTAGTTCCAAGTGAATCTTTGAAAGGGGATGCGGCCAACGAAGGAACGGGGGATGTTCGAACTTACATGGTGTTGTTCTCTATGTATGTGGAAGAGGACACTGAAGTTAGTAGTATACCGGTGGTGGCAGAATTTCTAGAAGTTTTTCCTGATGACATTTGTGAATTACCACTTGAGAGAGAAGTGGAATTCATTATTGATTTGGTGCCTGGGGCGAATCCAGTGTCGATTGCGCCTTATAGAATGTCTCTGGTGGAACTAGCAGAGGTGAAGGCACAAGTACAGGATCTTTTGAGCAAACAATTTGTTCGTCCAAGCGCATCACCGTGGGGAGCACCGGTCTTATTGGTTAAAAAGAAGGATGGAAGTATGAGGATGTGTGTAGACTACCGGCAGCTAAACAAGGTCACTATCAAGAACAAATATCCTCTACCAAGGATAGATGATTTGATTGACCAATTGAGGGGAGCAACTGTATTTTCAAAGATCGATTTGCGATCTGGGTATCATCAAATCCGAGTTAAGATGGAAGATATCCCAAAGACTGCGTTTCGGACTCGGTATGGGCACTACGAGTATTTAGTCATGCCATTTGGAGTGACTAATGCTCTGGCTATTTTCATGGACTATATGAACCGTATATTCCATGATTACTTGGATCAGTTCGTGGTTGTGTTCATTGATGATATCCTAGTGTATTCGAGGAATAAGGAGGAGCATGAGAAGCACTTGAGGATTGTGTTGCATATCCTGAGAGATAGGAAGTTGTTCGCCAAATTGTCGAAATGTGACTTTTGGTTGGAGAAAGTGCAGTTCTTAGGGCACGTGATTTCTAAGGACGGGGTTGCGGTGGATCCGAACAAGGTGGAGTCGGTTATGGAGTGGCAACAACCGACAACTCCAACGGAGGTTCGAAGCTTCTTGGGGTTGGCTGGCTATTATAGAAAGTTTATTGAAGGATTTTCTAAATTGGCATTGCCCCTAAATAAGTTGACTCGTAAGAATGAGAAGTTTGTCTGGAATGAGAAGTGTGATCAAAGTTTCCAAGAGTTGAAGAGACGGTTGACGACAGCTCCGGTGTTAATTTTGCCTGACCCTAAGAGATCATTTGAAGTGTATTGCGATGCAAGCGGGCAAGGCTTGGGGTGTGTGTTGATGCAAGAGGGAAGAGTAGTGGCTTATGCTTCACATCAATTACGTCCTCATGAAGTTAACTATCCGACTCATGACTTGGAACTAGCAGCGGTGGTCTTTGCCTTAAAGATTTGGAGGCATTATTTGTACGGTACTCGTTTTGAAGTTTTCAGTGATCACAAGAGTCTCAAATACTTGTTCGACCAGAAGGAACTCAATATGAGGCAACGAAGATGGATGGAGTTCCTCAAGGATTATGATTTTGGACTTTCCTACCATCCAGGAAAGGCTAATGTAGTAGCCGATGCGCTAAGCCGAAAGTCCTTACATGTTGCGACTATGATGAGCTTGGAGCAGAGATTGATAGAGAAGTTTCGAGATTTGAATCTAGCAATCGAGGTGCGACCCAAGAGCTTATTTGTGGGAGCATTGCAGATCACCAATGAATTTGTAGATCACATACGCGAGGCTCAAGAGAATGACCCGTTTTTGCAAGGCAAGGTGTTAGATGTAATGGGGGATAAGGATGTGGAGTTTGAGAAGGACACAACTGGGTTAATTAGATTCAAGGGGAGGATATGTGTGCCATCTTTAGATGATTTGAAAGTTAAGATCTTGGAAGAAGCGCATAAAAGTCGTCTTAGTTTCCACCTAGGAATGACTAAGATGTACCAAGATTTGAAGAGAAGTTTTTGGTGGCATGGCATGAAGAAAGATGTAGCTGAATATGTAGCAAGATGTCTGACATGTCAAAAGGCTAAGGTTGAGCACCAGCGACCATCGGAAGAATTGAAGCCATTGGAAATTCCGGAATGGAAATGGGAGAGCATATCTATGGATTTTGTATCTAGTTTACCCAAGACTAGTCGTGGGCATGATGCTGTGTGGGTCATAGTTGATCGACTCACCAAATCTGCTCATTTTATTCCGGTGAATATGAAGTATAGAATGGAGAAGCTAGTAGAGTTGTACATCAAGGAAGTAGTAAGGTTGCATGGAATTCCTTCTAGTATTGTATCTGACAGGGATCCGAGGTTCACTTCGCGATTTTGGACGAGTCTACATGAAGCCTTGGGGACAAAGCTGAAGCTTAGTTCAGCTTATCATCCTCAAACAAATGGTCAGACTAAACGAACCATTCAGACTCTAGAGGATCTACTTCGGGCGTGTATTATAGAGCAACAAGGTAGCTGGATGGATTGTTTGCCATTGATTGAGTTTACTTACAACAATAGCTACCAAGCCAGTATTGGTATGGCTCCTTTTGAAGCTTTATATGGACGAAAGTGCAAAACTCCTATTTGTTGGTATGATGATGGAGAAGCAGTACTTCTTGGACCTGAAATGCTACAACAGATTAACGAACAAGTGAAATTGATTCGAGAGAATATAAAAGCATCTCAGGATAGGCAGAAGAGCTATTATGATAGAAGGAGGAAGCCACTAGATTTTCAGGAAGGGGAACATGTGTTTTTGAAGGTTTCTCCCATAACCGGAGTTGGAAGAGCTCTCAAGGCTAGGAAGTTGACACCCAAGTATCCAGGTCCGTGTCAGATTTTGAAGAAGATTGGGCCTGTAGCTTATCATATCGCCTTACCTCCGAGTTTATCGAATTTGCATCCTGTGTTTCATGTCTCTCAACTGAGACGGTACAACCCAGATCCATCACATATGCTTGCAGTGGACGAGGTACAGGTGAAGGATAACCTTACCTATAAAGCACAACCTCAGAAGATCACTGACCGAAGAATGAAGTCGTTGAGAGGAAAGGAGATCGCGTTGGTGAAGGTGCAGTGGGGAAATGATGAGGGTGATTCTACATGGGAGTTGGAAGATAGGATGAGAGAATTGTACCCAAGTTTGTTCATAGAGTAGTTAATTTCGGGGATGAAATTCCTAAAAGGGTGGGAGTATTGTAACATCCTGGAAATTTCTACCCGGAATTTTTGGAAACGATGTATTTTGAATGATTATATATATAAGTATTATTCAATGTATATGCATATATGTGCTTGGTAAGGGTAGGAATAGTGGGGGCAAGATACGCGGGTTAGACTAATTAAGGAAGAGAAATCCATAACTGGGAGGTTATGGGTTAATTCTTAATTAATTAGTTTAAAAATCATCGTTTTGCGTGCGACTTAAAATTTAACGAAACCAACCTCTGAACCACGCTCGGGGTTCTATTCTGAGCGTTTTGATATATATATTGCTTGCTTTCGAAAACTGGCCCCGACGGACGCAGAGAAACGCGAGAAACTGGAACCAGAGAAACGGCACGCAAACTGAGGCAGGATTTTAGCGTTTCAAAGGTCAGATTTTCCTCACTTTTGTGACTGAGTGTGGGTCACAGTCAAAAAGAGAAAGTGGGCCCTTCTTGCTCCACTCAAATGGAGACATGTGGCATTGCTTAAATAAAATAATAGAAAAAGAGAAAAACCCTTTTATTTAAAACCAAAAAGCTTTTCTCTCTCTTCACTCAGCCCCCACACTTTTTCAGACAGCTCTCTCTCTCCCTCACGTTGCCATTTTCTTCTTCTTCATTCTCCATTGAAGCTCCAAGCAAAGCTTCAACCGTTGGCCATCATTTCTGCCCCAAATCGCGAAAGGAGGGCATTTTCGGGGTCGTGAAGTGCAAGGCTACGAGTGGGACTTCGAAATTTCAGGTTTGGGTGGACTTCTTTCTCTCTTAAATTTCGTGGGTATGGGGTCTTGGGAGATATGATGGGTAGTTTTGTTAGTTTTCTGCTTCATGATGGTTACTTGTGAAGACATTTGTTGAAAGCTTGTTGAAATTGCCATGTTTGAATGAGTTAAACATACCCATTCTGTTTTAGGGTTTTTGTGATGATGTTTGTGATGTTTATATGCTGAAATTGCTGATGTACCTAAGCAGGTGAGCTCCTGGCAGTCAACAGATAAAAGGAACAAAGACCACAAAGCAAGGAGGCTTGTGGTGGCTGGCCAGCTGTGAATTTTGTGTGATATGTGGATTATGGCCTCTGGTAATCGATTACCAAGGGTGGGTAATCGATTACAAGGCTTAAAAATGAAGACAGTAGGCTAAGATGGTCTCTGGTAATCGATTACCACGGGGTGTAATCGATTACCAGGCTTGAAAACAAGGTCAGGAAGCTAAGGAAGCCTCTGGTAATCAATTATCAGCCTGTGTAATCGATTACACAGAGGAATGGGTCACTGGTAATCGATTACCAGGTATGTGTAATCGATTACACAGTGCATTTTTGCATATTTCATGTCCTGAGGCTGTGTAATTCAAGTTTAGCCTCTGGTAATCGATTACCAAGGCTGTGTAATCGATTACCAGAGATGGAAAGCCTTAAAATACCCCTTTTACTTGCATGTAGTGGTTATGAGACAAATTGTGTGCAGCGCAGTTAGATTCTTGTGAAAGAGTCTACCCCTTTCTTTTCTTTCTTGTAGATCGGGATGGCGGCGCAGCTAATCTGTGATCGAGTAGAGATGGAGTGCCTAGAGGGAGCTTGGGAGACCCTCGAAGGCAACACGAGGTGCCGATTTCGGGGCACCATTCGATTCACGACTACTTCTTTGTGCATCCAGATGAACCTGCACGGACGCTTCGGCACACGGTGGAGTGGACAGCTCCTTGGATTAGTTTTGTATATTTTTTAGGGTGGGTGTATCTAGGACTGACTGTTAGGTTTACTCTTTTGTTGTGTATGGGTAGACCTGATGTATAGGAATTTGATTATTGTATACTTGTGGCTGAAGCCACCACTATGGACACCTTTGCTCTGGATGACACTTCGTATTTTGTAAAACTCCCATATTTTGGACAGCTTTAAATGATGAATGCGTTTATGATCGATCTTGTTATTTGAAAAGAAAGCATTAGCAAATTTATTTGTAAAAAAGTTTATCGACCGTATTTTATTCTTTTATTTTCATGTGACGACCTAAAGTAATGGTTGGTACATTCTTCCTTTTGAAACAGCAAAATAGTTTAGAGATTATGAGCGGTAAGAAAGAAATGACTCCGAATAGAGTTGTGAACTGGCCATTCAGGACTCTGTAGTGAGGATTTTCCTTCTAAACCTAGTTATGGTGAAAAGAGAAAGAAATGAAAAAGAAAAAGAAGAAAAAAAAATTTACCATGGTTTTTGTTATTTAAATTATTACTATTAAACCAGTCATTAATTTAGGGACGCCACATAAAAGATTCACATCCACGTTAATCATCAATTTAAAAAATTATCAAATAAGGGTATGAAAACATCTTTGGCCCAAAACAAGGCCATCCAATGTTTACAAAAAGAAACAAGTTAAGCAGCAGAATAACATAAAGTAAAAATGTTCAAAA
The DNA here is from genome assembly GCF_004193775.1 of Glycine soja. Taxonomy (NCBI): domain Eukaryota; kingdom Viridiplantae; phylum Streptophyta; class Magnoliopsida; order Fabales; family Fabaceae; genus Glycine; species Glycine soja. Next base: position 34,957,418 of record NC_041013.1, read on the forward strand.
CATTATGCAAATAATATAAAAACCCATGTCCCAATCACATTCTATCAAAGCATTTTGTTCCAACGTCCTCTAGCATGAGGTTCTTTAAAGTCATCCACCTAGTCATCTGCTCCCATGAACACAAGGTTCGAGATCATCACAGGATCCTAACATAAACAACACATAGGGAGTGAGTTATCGCATTAATTTAAAAAACAGATAAACAAAGACATAATCAAAATACATTATAGAAATATTTATAGCATAGCTCGACTTAATACAATCGACATCACTTCACCACTTTATCATTTAAAATTCATTTTTCAATGACCAATCACATTACACATGAATCACACACTCGAGTCGAGACGTAACAACACTCACCAATTTCATAATAAACAATTCACAGGCGTTATGTTATTATACTAAGACTCAAGCCTATATGCAATGTGGTACCATGTGAGTGAAAAACCACACTGGGCGCTTAGGAGTACATAACAAGACACACCATACAATGGGTATGTCAGCTTAGTCTTACTAAGTAAAATCATATGGTGATCGGTCATGGTTACTTTGTTTTGCGATAATGCTCCAACCATATGAGATCAACATAGGCTTAAAGGAGCACTCAAACCGAGTGTATTTACTCCCAAGGCCTAGACTTTGGAGAATCCGTTAGGGTGTCACCTTCCTGATTCAGGTCCAACCCCTAAAACAACTTTTGCACTTAGACACTGCTCGTGAATTATACAATACCCATAACCTCACACTTGTTCTCAAACACCTTTAACACATTGTGCTACAATTTAAAAATCCAGGTTCCTAACTTGGAACCCTACACTTTCCTTTTAACACTTCATGCATAAACACTTTTCTCAAGGTAATCACCAATCAGATTATTGTATAATTGGCAACTCACAACACAAGTATTATCACATCAAGTATTAACCACACACTTATTCACAACCATATCCCATGTCCACAATTTAACATCTCACAACGTGACAATGCACCATCACATGTTTACGTGTATATCATAAATTAACACATGTTCAACTTTACACTTATACTCAATCTCAATAACAATGTTATAATCTCAAAGCAACATGTTATCTCACAATGCATCACATATTCAATTTATCATTTACTCACAATTTCAAACACAATTTCATGATCCCAATATAACAACTTATCATGTTAATCTAGTAAATCTTGTCCAAAATACAAACGAATTATACAAAAATACTTCTCACAACATGGGGAGTAAAATCCCTTAAACAATTTCACATAATCATATCAAAATCAAAGGAATAAAAAAATCATTGGTAAAAAGCATGAAAACACTAAGAGCACTCAATTTTATCAACCAATTTGCATCAGTGCATCAATTGGCCCGTCAAACATAATAATCTCGTGAAGGAAAAATTATAATTCAATAAACATCCGAAAATAAACCCAAATTTAATCCTGTAAGGATCCCTACACATGTTCATTCTAACCCCAATTGCGATAAATTCATCCTTTACTTCTAAGCGGGCTCAAGTGTGTAGTCTGGTAGTGATAGTGGTGTATCTAATGGTTCCCTAATATTCCTCAAGCTTTTCCTCTGGTTTCTCTGCTAGGGTTTCAAAGCGTTTGAGAGAAAGAGAAGAGATTGGAGCCTTCATTTCACTATCCCCGTGCGAGAAACATTTCTCTCTCCATAGAAATTATTTCACAAATCCCAACGGTAGGGATGTGCAAAAATGTGTGCTAAACTTGGTGCTCAAATTTCACAATGATTAACGAGTCCGGCATCGCAGTTTTACTGAAAAAAGTATGGGTGTATGCGGCAAAATGAGAGCTACATGCGAGGGATATTTCTCTCACTACAGACACTATTTCAGTAATCCCAACGATAGGGAAGTGCGAAAATGAGTCACAAACCTTATGCTCAAATTTTAGAAACATCCAACAATTAACAAGTCCAGGATTATAGATTTATTGGGACAAGTTTGTGTGTATGCGGGAAAAAGAGAGGATTTTTAGGAGAGGTGAAGGGAAAACGAATTTGAGAGGAGAGTGTAGAAACATATCGTACATGTAATAACTAAAATAATATATCCTTATTTATAGCTAGTGTACTCTCAGCTTATTATTTACTCATTTTTTCTCTAGTTTATTATTTTAGAAAAATGAATTCTATTTTACTTTCTATCAAATGAATAAATAAAACATCTTTTTTATTTTCTAAAAACATATATTTATTTTATTTACCTTAAAACTATTATTTTAATTAATAAAACTATTTCTCTCTATTTATTTAATTACAAAAGTTTAATTATTTTCCTAAAACTTTATTTATTTTTAAATAAAATCCTTTTAATTTATTTTACGAAAAAATGGAGTGTTACAATGCCACCCCCCTTAAAAGAAGTTTCATCCCCAAAACTTCGTCGAAAGATCAAGAAGAAACATATTACACATTTGGTTCCCAATACCAAGTTGTATGTCTAGTTGAAGCGCTTTTCAACGACTTCTTTGCACTTAGGGACTAAGTCTAGCGATTCTTGCTTCTTCATTGATATTATTTCATAAGTCAAGTCCTATTACGAGGGTGACGTCTTAACAATAATAGAATGTGAATGACATAGTATTTAAAGTTGGGTAATATCATAGAAGACACAGATGAGGATTTGAAACGAACAAATAGACACAAGGAAACACGATGGGTCATATGGCCAACTCTTTTATGAACATGGCACGATTCAAGAAAAGAGGTATAAGTTTTGAGACTTCAACTCTTTACCAATCCTAGTCCACACGTGACTCTTGACAATACATGATTTACCTACCTGAAGGGAAAGACACATCGAGACTTAGAGCTCTCTAATGAATACATCCTAAGCCTAAGTATCTCTAATAGAGGAAACCCTCTTTCTATGTCCATTATCCCCTTCTTCTCCTCTATCCATCCTTCTTCTTCTATCCACATCATCCCCTAAAGTGTAAAGCCTCTCATAACAATGAGAGACTAAAACCCCGTTGTTGGGAGCCCAGCAGCTAATGCCCCTGTAATATAATCTTTTCTTACTATCTATTAAATGCAATGTCAATTTTTACTGCTTCTTTTTTGTGCTTTATTGTTATTGTATGGCCTAATCATCCATGCATTTGTTTAGGAATTATACATTGGGAAATGGTAATTTCTAAAGAACTAGGAAAGGACAACTAAACAACTCATTGCTAGGGATAGAGTGATCTTGTTTTGCCTATGCATACATCTCCAAACTTCATGCAATTTACTATTTTATCTCTGCAAAGGGATTTGGGAGAGAGAATAGATAAATTAGGTTCTTCATCATGAGGGATCCAGGTTGATTATCTTAGTAGATGTGGGTGGAAATTGGAATAGCATTAAATAGAGAAACACCTTAACATTTCATCAAGGGTAGTTAGGCTTGCTAGGCCCCAACATACTTCCATTCTGAATTCATCTTTTTATCATCATCTTTATCTTTTACTTTTCTTATCTTTTACATTAAAATCTCTTATCTATTTTATCTTCTAATTTTTTTATCTTTAAATCTCTTATCTCTTTAAATTTTATCTTATCATCTACCTCTCTTAATCTTCTATTTTAAATTTCTTATCCTTCTTATCTCTTACATTCTTTAAATTTTACATTTAAATTCCTTATCTCTTGCTTGAAAATTGGGTTTGCATCAATCTAAGTGCAAACAAAGTCCTTGTGGATTTGACACTCGAACTTTTGAGTACTTTACTACTTGAGACAAATTGGTGCACTTGCCAATGAGTTAACACTAACTCAGGTGGGAGATCTTGTCCATGCATCACACAAACACATGGGGCATCAAGCATGTTAAGACATGACCAGATAAAGGTAAAGAAAACTAAAATCTATCTCGCTAATCATAAAACTATCATCACTAATCCTTTAGGTCATCTACCTTACGCAAGAACACTCACTCTCGGACCGTTCTATGCTCAGCAAAGCAACACTCTACTGACAACCTTACATTCTCTTAAGGTTTCACACTAAACCTCTTAACTACTCATCATAACTTTCCCAACTACTCTTTATGCTCTACAACTTTATACCAAGCATCTCTACGATTACAATTTTCTATGGGTACTAGACCTACTAGATTCTCAATCTTGCACTTAGATGGTAAAGTAAGCACATCCTCAAGGAACACAAGTACAAGACTTACTAAGCTTGACTTTCGTCCACAAGTGTTATACCATAATTTTGTCTGGGGACTATCATTCGTTGATCTTTTGATCCTTGGTAGTTGACTTACGATGTTAAACGCCAATTATAGTGCGAAATAGATAATCATTCAGTTTTGATCAAGAGTGCGAAAAATACCAAAAAGGAGGGGCAAAAGGGTCTTTTAATTGAGTTCTTGGACCCTAGCTGGCCCAGGCTAGCCTCTGGCTCGCCTGGGCCACGTTAAGTAACTAGCTTGCCTGGGCGAGTCAATTACTTCATGGCTAAGTCTCAGCTCGCCTGGGCGAGCTGCAGGTCCCCCAAATGCCTTATTTTTCTATAAATAGGCATGAAGGGGGTTGAGGAAGAGGTTCCAAGGTTCATAAGGTGAGGGAATCGAGAGAAGAGAGAAAGAATAAGAAGAAAGAAGAGGAAACGAAGCCGAGGTGCTACCGAAACGCGACCGCAATCATTCCCTACATCGTTCCTTGTTCAGTGTTCTTCGTGCAACCATTAGTTAGTTTTGCTTTTTTAAGATTTCAATGTGATCTATGTACCCTTAGGGTCCCACTTGTTATGTGCACATCCATCTTCTCCATCTATCATCGGCAATCTCTTTTTTCTTTGTAAAGTTCAATCTTAACTGATCACTAGTGTTGTAAAGTTGTCTTTAAAGAGATTGAAAGTTAATAAACAAAACCAAGATAAAGCCAACTCATAATGAATTTCTTTTTATCAAATATCACTTGAGATCATTTCAAGGTCCAACGCCTTAACGATTCTCACTGGCTTTCAAATTTAAAAGATCGTTTCAAGGTCCAACACCTTAACAATTCTCTCCGCTTTTCAAAATTTAAAACATCATTTCAAGGTCCAACGCCTTAAACGACTTTTTGCTCGCAAGTAAAATGAATCTTTTAAAAACATAAAAAATCAATTTAATACATAAACATTCAAACTTAAAGAACTACGTAGGTCTGAATTCCTCATCGCACCTAAGGATACGTAGGAGCAAGGGCAACACCCTTGTCGACCCCAAAAAATAAAAAAAAAATATAAAAAGGGAAAATAAATAATATTGAAGCCACATTTTTGCACACTCGATTAAAGGTTACTGTCCCTTGTGACAGGCACGTGGGGTTCTAATACCTTCCCTATGCGTAAACAACTCCCAAACCCTTCTTTTCAAAATTCACAGACCTTCTTTGTTTGGTTTTCTAACATTTTCCTCGAATAAATGTTGGTGGTGACTCTCATGCATTTTCCTTTTGGGAAGATGCTCCTTTGGTTTTTCGCCCGCACTCCTGTCGTAGGGTAGGTTGCGACAGATGGCGACTCCACAGGGGACGTTAGAGTGTTAAGCCATTCGATCAGTGTGCAATGTTTTATCGTGACTTCTTCTTTATTTATGTTCCCTTTTCCCTTTTATCTTTTGTTTTTTGAATGTTTGTATATATCATTTTCTATGTTGTTGTGTTTGGTGTGTGTTTGTCTATCTATTACATTAATGGTTAGAAATATTTTTGTTCTACGCACACATGGAACCTACACCTCGCACATACGTTGAGATATTAGGCCCTATACCCGGGTCTATGTGAGCCATAAGGAGTGGTCGATCTGTGGTCATGCTGGGTCTCCGACTTGCTTGATAACAGTGAAACCTCATCTAGATTTTTCCTCTTTTGGTGATGCATTGTCACTGATAGTCCTTATCGCCACAATGTATTATCTAAGGGGATGATATCTCTAGAGACCGGTAAGGTTACATGAAAGTACCTTTGGGAGTTATCACTAGAAGTGGACTTTTGGATCCTTTCCATTAGATTCCTGAATTAGGGGCACATAGCAAACTCACTCTGGCTTGTTCCTTGATCGCCTTGTGTGTCTCTTCATGGCATCGTAATGGACGTATCATTCCTGCATTTATCATTTATCATATTCATGCATTGCATTTGCATAAGCCAATGCATTTATCATACATCTTCAATTAGAATGCTTTTGTTCTGCCAATTGCATACATTCTGTCTTCATCATTCGCATGTTATGTTCACTCATGCATGATCATGGCACATATTTTCTCATGCCTTGCATTTTCCTCTATAAAAAAAACAAGAACAAAAAGAAGGTCACAATGAAGCATGGAAGTTTACACTGCATTCTTAGTTACATGTGTTGGGTACCATGATGATAGCTATAAACAAACCATGTTGGGATTATACACCCATTTCTCTTGAAAAATGATTGAAAATCATGTGAACATGGTACCTAATGCATGGTTAACTAGGAAAGGATGGTTCTTTGGGTATCTTATGTCGATCTCATAATCACATTTGTCATGCATAGCATAAGTGTGCCATAATCATCCATCTCTATGATATGTTTTTGAAGTATTGATAGTCATAATTTCTATTCCTTGGATTATGGGGTCGAACCAAGCACATGCTTTTAAGAAAAGGTTTTCATCAAGTCAAGGTCAAGTATGGAGGTAACCAGCTTGCAAAAGTTGGGGCAAAAGATGGATCGAGTTTTGCATAGCTTCTTTGGCTATTGCTAACACGTGATTTAGCTAAATAAATTACAAAAATTTTGAGACTATTGACGTTCATGTTTTATTTCCAGTTGCACTTTGACTCTGACAAGATGTAATGAACAATGTTGTCTGAATTGATTTGACCCTATGTCTACTGATGTCCTGTGTAAAAGTTGCAATACTTCAACAATGCATCATTCACATACATCCATGCTTTTTTTTCTTTTCACATAGGTTGCATTGCTCATTGTATTCTTTCCTTGAAATCAGAACTGTAATCATTTTTATCAAAAGGAAAGGACGTGCTTTACAGTGCCCTTACCGAACGCATGTCAGAGCTAGAGTAATGAGTGAAATAGAGGAGGTGCAAGAGAAGACGAAGGCTGACATGGAGGCCATGAAAGAGAAAATGACCACAATGATGGAAGTCATGATGAGTGTAAGAAAAATGATGGAGGTCAACACGGCTACAATCATTGCCACAAGTACTGCCACTAAGGTGGACCCAACTCACCCATCCAGCAATCAAGTAAATCATAGAGCCTCGGATATGGTAGGCCAGGGAGGCAAAGCTTTGGGAAGTGCGGGCAGCCCCCATTTTGTGCAGGTTTAGAACAAGCATTCCTTCCCACCATATGGCTTGCCTCCCAACTATACGCCACCCAATGTTGCACATGCTCCCGATGAGAACATCGATAACTCCGCACCCATACCCATTGAGAGCCAACAACCACAATCTGATCATGCACATGTCGCTCAACCCATGGGGGAGACACATGAAGCACCTTGAGACCACAATCTAGTCGACTTTGAGCCTCACCTCAGATATGCCGCTGAGGGGTAGGCGTTTGGCGGTGTACGCCTGCCAAACACTTTGGGGGGACCTCAGTATCGTCCATAACCACAACCCTTGCATTTTGCGCTAGGAAGAGTCCATCCTACTATGGTGGAAAGGGAGAAATTTGATCATATAGAGGAAAGGTTGAGGGCTATTGAAGGAGGCGAAGATTATGCCTTTGCTGACATGACAGAGTTGTGCCTAGTGCCTAATGTGGTCATCCCTCCAAAGTTCAAGGTGCCGGATTTCGATAAGTACAAGGGGACTACTTGCCCCAAGAATCACCTGAAGATGTACAACAGGAAAATGAGGGCATATTCAAAAAATGAAAAATTGTTCATGCATTTCTTCCAAGAAAGTCTTACTTGGGAAGCCATCACCTGGTATGCTAATCTGGAACCTTCCCGGGTCCATTCCTGGAAGGACCTAATGGTTGCCTTCATTGGGCAATATCAGTACAATTTTGATATGGCTCCGGATAGAATGCAGCTACAGAACATGTGTAAGAGGGAGCATGAATCTTTCAAAGAATACGCCCAAAGGTGGAGGGATCTGGCAGTTCAAGTAGAGCCCCCAATGATAGAAAGGGAGATGATAACAATGATAGTAAACACATTACCGATGTTCTACTACAAGAAGATGGTAGGTTACATGCCTTCAACCTTTGCAGATTTAGTGTTTGCTGGTGAAAGGATCGAAGTGGGTCTGAGAAGAGGCAAATTTGATTATCCTGCTCTGATGAATAGGAAGCCTGGGGAAAATGGAAAGAATAAGA